>NC_086084.1:3429344-3732374 GCF_948474715.1 Cydia amplana
AAAATAAAATTACTAACAATTAGGTACCGTAGGGTCGGGGTACTTTGACACTACAATATGTTTACTTTGTCAACCCCTGAAAACCTACTTTATTAAATTAATACATTCTTAAAAACGACATTATGTGATTAATTTAAAATTATTTTCTCCATCAGTAACGTTTCATTTAATAACGCTGCACCTTCGATTAGCTAATATAATAACTCGCTCAAGAACAGCAGGCTCTATGATTACACTAGGTCGATGGCTCAGAAACCTTTAATCGTACATCATACTAACAACATTCTATACCATCGGAGAACCTTATAACATCGCAATAGGGTTTAAAATCGTTAGTTAATAAAGGCAATGGTTACCAGCAGGCAGGTTCAGTATCCTCTTATTAACCTTAACCGATAGATAAGCGGATCCGAGCTTATTAAAATGATGAAGGCCTACTTTAGATGGACGGATTCCTATCGTATATCGAGTGCGTCGTACGGAAAATAAGATCGAGTAAATTAACTTTTTGTGTCAAGTGCTGCTGACTGATGAATAATAAATTTGTAATTTAGACTTCCTTATAATACCTAGCTTTGGAATCAACTTTCTTTTGTCACTCTTAAAACCCTGGTTTTATGGTACTTCTTTAAAATAACCAAACAATTTTTTTACGGCAGTTATATAAGCCTTTGTAATAAATAAATTCATATAATATTTAAAACCTGCGTTTTGAACACATATTAACTCACATTTATAGACGGGTCTAACGCGAAATTTATTCAATTTCCTTTATATACCGACGTTTCGACACAGGTTTCACTGGTCATGGTCGCGGCCAACTGATGTCCCAGCAAAATGTCAAAACAGAGATTTGTGCAACTACCCGAAACCCTACCTGTGTCGAAACGTCGGTATATAAAGGTAATTGAATAAATTTCGCGTTAGACCCGTCTATAAATGTGAGTTAAATAAATTCATAATGGGTCATCTACCTAGCACGAAAATAATATAAGGTAAACGCAGCTATTAACGACCCCTCGAAAAACTGCAGGTATTACCGATCTATTTAGGTAATTAGATGTATTTTCGATACCAGAACCATTTCAGCGGTAGGTAGGTAGACTTCTACAAGCGTTTGTTCCTTGGGTATCGGGTAGGTTAACGTTATTTTGAGTGGTGGTTCGAAAAAAAGATAAATTACGTCTATTACGGCGCGGGTAGCGTGGACGCAGGTTATGTAGTACTGGCGCTTGTACTTTCAAGTAAGTACGTGACTTTTCTGCTTAAGACATTTATTGAAA
Source organism: Cydia amplana (assembly GCF_948474715.1). Classification (NCBI taxonomy): domain Eukaryota; kingdom Metazoa; phylum Arthropoda; class Insecta; order Lepidoptera; family Tortricidae; genus Cydia; species Cydia amplana. The sequence goes on from NC_086084.1 coordinate 3,430,628, forward strand.
TAATTGACTACTGTACTTTACCTTTTATTACTAAATGTATCAATTCAATTATAAATTCTTGTTTTAACATCACAATTTATCTAAAAAATTACATTGAAATCCATAACACTTTAAATTAAAATAGAACGGTGATAGCATCACCACTTTTAGTTGTAGCAGCTATCAACGATCCGTAAGTCGGTAACGGCCACAACGTAATATTTAATTTTTGCGTTATTTTATATTATCATAACATACCAACACAAGTATTTTTATGGACCCGAATAAACTCAAACAATTAGTCTTTTTAAAAATCTATTACCGACATACACTTCATCATCTAGTTTTCTTATTTTAACCCTGTAAAATTACTTATTTTATCACCGATTCAAAGGGATCGGTAATAGTAGTAACTATAAGAAGCTATTACCGATCGTAGATATATAATTTAATTTTATACTTACTCTTGTGACACGATAGGTACCCATTATTATAAATACACACACTCAAACTGACACAGATCAATCTCCCCAAACTAAGTGGTTTAACTGGTTTAACTGGTTTAACTGGTTTACTATGAACAATTTGCTTCTTAATGCTAAGAAAACCAAATGTATTAGATTTTCTTTGCCGAATGTTAAACCAGTCGATACTAAAATACTTTTGAATAATGAATGCTTAGAGATGGTAGATAAAGCTCCGTTTCTTGGTTTAACATTGGACAAAAATCTACAATGGAGTCCTCATATCGGAACACTAGCTAACAAATTAAGTTCGGCCGCTTACGCCGTGAGGAGAATTAGACAACTGACTAATGTTGAAACAGCTCGCCTTGTTTATTATAGTTATTTTCATAGTGTAATGTCATATGGTATTCTGGTTTGGGGCAAAGCAGCTGACATACAGACTATATTTGTCTTACAAAAGAGAGCCATTCGTTCTATATATAACTTAAGAGCGCGTGAATCATTAAGAGAACTTTTCAAAGAAATTAATATTTTAACTGTAGCTTCCCAATACATATATGATAGTATTATTTATGTTATTAAGAATCTAGACTCCTTCACTAAGAATTCTGATGTCCATAACTTTAACACTAGAAATAGAAATAAGCTTGCTAACAGAAAGTTTCGTGTCCGTAAAGTACAAAAGTCATTCGTTGGGCAATGCATTCATTTTTATAACAAGTTACCTGAGAATGCTTTAAGATTACCCTTTCCAGCTCTTAAGAATTACTTAAAAAAGTCATTGATGTTAAAAGCTTATTACAGAGTCGAGGACTACTTGACAGACAAACATGCATGGTCCAAACCAGAAACTAACTAATAAAAAGTAGTAGCAATTAAAAACATTGTTTTATGTATAGAGTTATAGGTGACACAGCTCAGGTAAGCAGGAAAGCACATCAAATATTATATGTTGGTAATTAATAATAATCAATCAGATTTATATAATATGTTTTCCCATTTCTTTTAATAACTTTATTTTCTTTTCCTTTTGTAAGAATTTGATATGTTTTCTGAAAGAGCTACGATTTTGTATGATTCCATGTACATATGTATATTTTCTAAATCAAATTTCTATTACACCTTATGTGTATAATTGCATGAATTCTATAGTAATTTAAATTGTATTTTTTCCCTTATTTTCTCGTAATGCATGTTAATTATAAGATGTAATTATTTTTGAAAAGATGTGTCCCGCCGAGTTTGTTGCCGGTCCCATATTGGGATACCCTCCTCCAATTGAGGGGGGATTTAAATCTTCTCGGGGCAGAGGTGTAGGGTTGGAGCCGGTCTACCTAGCTTTATTTGACGTTCATAAGCGCATTGTAATTATGCCTACTTGAATAAACTATCTTTTATCTTTATCTTATCTTAAGCAATGCGTGAAAATTCCTAGAAATTTTCGTTCATATTGGAAATATAAAATATTTACCTTATAAAGTGTTAGAAATTTTTAAAATAATTCACTATGGAAACTATGTCACCACACCTGCCCAGGTATATACATATATGTATAAATATATATATGAGTTTCACTGCTGGGCACATACTTTCTCTTATCAGCTTATCACGATCGGAAATAGCTGCTTAAAAATCGTTAATAGCTTCACAGCCATTATTATGGGTCGGCAATAGTAACAATCGACTCAGTAACTTTATAAATTAATTTTTACATCATAATCCTTTATTTAGGTACAGGTAGCTTTGTAATTACCTTTTATAAACATAATATTAGCATATAAAAATTGAAAAGTATACTTGAGGGCAACCTGTATACTTAAAAACTATGGTCGATTCTAAAATAGCCTTAAGGGGGGCGTTAATACCTGCATTTACCTTATGTACCTATACCTAACGTGGTACAAGAGTTCTTTCTAACAAACTGTGCTACTAAATATTGTCGCCTGGCTGACGGGGCAGAGTAACAACTAGAAATAGTTGATCTACCTATCCTTTGTTGTGTTGTGCTCTTTGATACAAGCCGGATTTCAAACCCACGGACCCGGTTGTAAAGCCGCGTTAGTTACCACACTTGGCAAGGCTTTTAGCGTGAGCTCTGAGGGGCTACCGCGAAAACCAAATTTCGTAAATTGCGGGGATCTTTTTTACTCCAATGAAGGCGTAATTAGAGTGACAGAGAAAATCCCCGCAATTTGCAAAAAATCGGTTTTCGCGGTAGCCCCTCTGTAAGTGTACAATAATAAGGCTGCTCGTTGATCGAGGCGCGCGCGCAGGTCCGGGATGCTCCACTGCCCAACAACGGTGCTTAACTGTACGATTCGATCGGCGATCGCGATCGTTATGGTACTTCTAGTATCGGGTGCTTGGTGTAACTGTAATCGATTAATTAGGGGCTAATTCAGAAATGAAATGAGTAGTTAAGTAGTCATAAGCCAAATTAACAATTCTATGGATAAAATTAATCTGAAATAAAGAATTAATAATAATTAAAGGTCTCTAATCGGTCTCTATAGTAATAATGAATGTCGCTAATGGAAACGTTTCAAAGCGCGGATAAACATACGATTAACATATTCCACGTTAATGTTTAAATTAAATTAACAATGATTAATTACATTTATGTTTAATTAAGTATGTGCATTAATAACTAAATTAGCTGTTTCGAATATGAATAGAGCCATTTCAACTCTTTGCATCTTTTTAGTAAGATACGAGTATTTTTTTACCTTTTTTACGAGTACATACCTATACTAACTGTTAGTGTCCGTTTTCACCTCTGAGAAGAAAAATAAATGTAGAGTCCATCTAACCTAACTTCGCACCAACTTGAACAGATCAAAGTGAGGGAGGGTCATTATAAACGAATTTTGACATTAATAAATAATGATAACGTTGAATGCCATGCAGAATTAGCTTGGGGGCCGATTTTTGAAATTCGAGCGCTCGATTTCGTGTATTTCGTTCAGTAATATATCCACTACTAGGCATGTAAATTCTAGTAATAGAATTGAAAACGAGTGGTCAATACCACTAGATTCCCAATTGCTATCGCACGTATTTCAAAACTTACCATTTCCCCGTTTTCCACTGATTTTCGAGTGACGAATTGGAGCGATCGAAATTCAAAAATCGGCCCCCTGGTCCGACTCTATCCCTTTACACATTTTTTTTCCGCGCTCGCCCCTACCCTACTCCGTGTTTAATTTTGCAAGTAATTAAGTCCCTATCTAAATTAATTATGTCAGAAGCTGTATCTGCATGAATTAAGCATTATCTACGTAAACCTATGTATTTTTAAAAACCACCCAGATGTCTTGTATGTACGGTAGGTTTCTTAGATTAGATTTTTTAGTGTTTTAGTTTTCTAGTTCGCTTCCTTTTCTAATTAGCGACAGTTTGGTGTTCTGGGCGCCGTGCGCTGACTTACCATTAGACACGGCGCGTGAGCATTTTCTTTTGGAAAACTTACTACAGGGAAACCATAAGTTACGGTAGCGGATTTCCTTCCTATATATTTTATTATCTATTCATTGCTATGTATCGTTTAAGTTTTAATATTTAATAATTTATTTTAGTTATATCTCAAATGGTCATAATCGTCAGAAATGTCTTTAACTGTTCTACGTGCTTGCTTAATGTTTTTTTTGTTATAATAAAACTTATTGTGTTGTAATGTGGTGAATGTCCAATTTTAGTGTTTAGCAGTAACGCTTTGGTTTACTGCGACATAAACGCATATTGCTTGTGTCAGCGAAACCTAACGTGTATAAAACAATAGGCATTTAGAGAATAAACGTTCAGAATGTTCTTATACTAGCACACATAAGGTGTTTAACTTCCACTAACTCCTCACCCGACTCTGTTCGTCAATATACTTACCATAGAAGAAACCTATAATATCTGATGGCGATCCAGACCAGTGAACCAACAAGGAACTAACACTCAAGAAAGAAGGAAAAATCAAGCAAGAAAAGGAAAAAAAGTAGAACCACTTTTTCAACACCAATCCACGCAGTCAGAACCAACCAGCTTATCAAGAATCAAGAAGCAACCTGAGAAGAACCAACCAACATCAAAAATCGGAAACCACGAGAAATCAAGAAGAGCGAAGATCGAAGAGCGTTGTCCAGGGTTTCCCGGCTCGCAAATCAAGAGGTGTCCAGTGTTATCCAGGCCCATTTCAAGAGGAGTCCAGGGTTATCCCGGCCCACCATCATAATCATCGGAAGCAGAGCCAGCCAGCCATAACTATAATAGCCATAATTATAGCGTACCTATATACAGTGTGGAAAGATAAGTCGGGCCCTGGAGGGAAACTACCTTAAATCCTTAAGCTGGCTCATTTTACTTAAAGGAGACATTCCTTTATTTTTAAAAAGAAACAAAACTGCATTCAAAGATTTTTTTAAACTCGCTTGCCTCGCCCGGGACTCGAACCGACTAAAAATTCCAAAAAATAAAAACTCGCAATTTTATTCTACTAGTCGATACAGTTAATGTTAATGATAACATTTCTCCAAGAAACATTAGGTCTTAAACTCGTCTGTCGTACAAAATATCCATAAAATCTAATATTTAGTACTCAAGATTTTTTTAGACAAGCCAAATTGAAGAAAAAAAGAAAAATACTTTGAATGCAGTTTTGTTTCTTTTTAAAAATAAAGGAATATCTCCTTTAAGTAAAATTAGCCAGCTTAAGGATTTAAGGTAGTTTCCCTCCAGGGCCCGACTTATCTTTCCACACTGTATATATAATTAAGTACAATTATTGTAAATTTAATTATTTTTAAATCCCGAATTAACTCCTTACTCCGCTTATTCTTTCAAATCACTTAGATTATTATTTAGTTAAAAACTCATCCTTAACTTCACACACCTTAATTAAAATTAAATTAATTTTATATCCTTAATGTTCTATAACTTACCAATCATCTTATCACCCCTTGTCCTCAACATGATCACAATGCAAGCTTCAGCACACTGTCATCACTGTCACAGCACTAGAGTTCACTTACGGTGCGCGTGAGTCGGTGCGCGGTCGGTTGGGGACTGCGCCGGAGTGCGCGGGATAGTGGAAGTGAAGCGAAAGGTGACGTCAGGGTTGGGGTAGGTGAAGTTTTCTTACCCCTTTCGTCCGCATGAACATCCTTATAGATTAATTTAGTGACTGTTTGGGGATAGAGGTAGTCGTCAGACGTCAGAGGAATAACGTCAGTTCAGGTCCGGAATAAGTGAAGTAGTTTTCTTTAATTACTTACCGGCTTTCGAAGTTATCCCAATGTACCTTAGTATATAGTAGGTATGTAAATAAGGTAAGGCAACAGATAAATACTAAGGTACTATTATTTTATGATTACGTGAAAGATATAAGGAAGAAATCGCTCTATTCAAATGATGCGTGTTTATATTTTATGATTAGCAGAACAAACGATTAAAGCAATACACATAAATTATATAAATGTTCATAACTAACAATTAATTTATGCACAATGCACATTGTTCCAAAAACGAAGTTCCTACTTTATATAATGTTTGGAAACGAATATTACGAATTGAAAGTGCCATGTTTCATAACTGGAGCTAGTTTATGGTCAAATGGACCATATAATGGCCCATTGGCCATTTGCACGTACAGTGGTTTGACAGGCGTGTCCGTCATAATAGGCACTTCTGTGCGGTAGTTCATAACATAACCTACAATATACCGCCGGGGTGTGTTAAAAATAGTGACAATGTAACATTATCACCAGCATATTTATAGGTACGTTTCGCTGCTGGACATTAACCTCTTCTGAAAAAAGTGTTTGGGCTATGTCACGCTGTGACTGGTCGTATGCCTATTACATACCTAGTATTAACCTAATTTGTTCATTACAAAACACACAAACTAGAAAGAAATACCTTGAATACTAAGATCCCCTTCAGTCGCGTATTTCGTACATGATTCCAATGGATAGTGTAACAATTACAACTAGAAGCACACTTTTTCATATTTTGCCACTTGTGGTCTCGTTAAATATATAACCCACTATAAATTTTTTGCTATTTAGATTAATAACTTGCGTAAAATAACCATCACAAGTTGAAACTAACCCAAATATGTGAACTTTTGGCATTAGAATAACAGTGACATTGACAGCGTGACGTTCGGTCGTATTGAAGTCTGAACTCCTAGTACAGCGTTAATACAAACAGTCCAAAACTCCTAAGATTTTAAACTTCCCGCTATGTTTTAAGTATGCTTGCTACTGGTGAACGTAGAATACTTCCACACAGGAGTGTTTTTCGGAAAGAGACTAAAAGTATCCCAAAGTAAAATAATGCTTGCAGGTTCGTGCGTGTAGAGGGGTCATAAAGCGTTCCTTTTTATTACAATTTAGTCTACTCAAACTGACTACCCGATTATTGCCTGTGAATGTGTGCGTAGACGTCATTGAGAATATCTCCGTCTTTCTCTAAGACGCAAGCGTGAAAGGGATAGATCTTGGTAGCATCGAACTTTACGACTTTTGACCTCTTCCTCGGTTATGGTAGCCTGGTACTTTTGGTAAACATTTGTCTTAATAAATCACTGGTCGTCGGTTGCATATCGCTAATAGGTACGGGGCAAATAACCTCTTCCTCAGTCATGGTATCCTGGTACTTTCTGATTAATGTTTGTCCCAGTATGTCGCCGTTACGTCGCCGTTACGTCGCCATTATGTCGCCGTTATGTCGCCGTTATGTCGCCATTATGTCGCCATTATGTCGCCGTTATGTCGCCGTTATGTCGCCATTATGTCGCCGTTATGTCGCCATTGTGTCGCCGTTATGTCGTCATTATGTCGCCAGTCGCCAGTATGTCGCCAGTCGCCATTATGTCGCCGTTATGTCGCCGTTATGTCGCCGTTATGTCGCCGTTATGTCGCCAGTATGTCGCCATTGTGTCGCCAGTATGTCGCCATTGTGTCGCCAGTATGTCGCCGTTATGTCGCCGTTATGTCGCCGTTATGTCGCCGTTATGTCGCCATTATGTCGCCGTTATGTCGCCAGTATGTCGCCAGTATGTCGCCGTTATGTCGCCATTATGTCGCCGTTATGTCGCCAGTATGTCGCCAGTATGTCGCCAGTATGTCGCCATTATGTCGCCATTATGTCGCCAGTCGCCAGTATGTCGCCAGTCGCCATTATGTCGCCAGTATGTCGCCGTTATGTCGCCAGTATGTCGCCATTGTGTCGCCAGTATGTCGCCATTATGTCGCCGTTATGTCGCCGTTATGTCGCGATTATGTCGCCATTATGTCGCCAGTATGTCGCCGTTATGTCGCCAGTATGTCGCCAGTATGTCGCCAGTATGTCGCCAGTATGTCGCCAGTAAAAGAGTATAAAAGGCAGGAGCGGACCGCCGGTATTCATTCATTCTTCAACCATCGGCTAGCAGTGACTCTGGTTCTCGGGCGTTTAAATATTCGGTGAGCAAAGTTCCTCTACTACTGTTACTATGTTTGTTTTTGCCGGGAATTATCCTGGTGAATTTAAACGTGGAAATGGTGTCTGTGTTTGGTTTTGCGGGGACAATATCGTCGTAAAGCTGATCTTAGACTTTTGTGGAGATTCTTTGTTACCGTGTACGGGATTTAAATATAGTGAAGTTTCCTACGCAATGTTTTTCTAAGTGCCGCCACGTTATGCAGGGACAATATCGTTGCATAGCAGGGACTTGGAAAGCGTGTCTGTGTTTAGTTTTACGGGGACAATATCGTCGTAAAACTGAACTTGGGCTATTGCGGGGATTCTTTGCTACTGTGTGTTGTTATAGTGAAGTTTTCTACACTGTGTTTTCTAAGTGCCGTCACGTTATGCAGGGACAATATCGTTGCATAACAGGGACTTGGAAGGCGTGTCTGTGTTTGGTTTTGTGGGGACAATATCGTCATAAAACTGAACTTAGATAGCGGTGTCTAAGGGAATTTCACTTCTGTGTTTAGTTAGTTTGATTTTGTGAGTAGTTTGGTTCGTAAAATTGAACCTAGTTATTTTAGTGTTTTACTATGGGGTCTTTTGCTATATTTTTTAAAACCAGATCATTGTTTGGACTGACTGTTTGTCCGGCTGGACCGCTCACCCCTTGCGGTGTTAAATGTGAGCTGTCTAGGAGTCTTTTTGTTCCAAGATGAGGGTTATCTTGGCACCTTCTCTTTACCAACATAGAAGGTGAAAAACGTCTCCCTCCTTAGCACTCCAATGTCCAGCTGTTAGATGAATAATGGGGATGTCACGTGCGCATCATCCGGAGTAATCTGGGCCCATTTGAAATCTACAGTATTTGGAGGCTTCGTATATTAAATATATTTATTTATACCACTTATATACATAATAGGGTCCTGTCTTACCCATGTTGCCACCCTGCCTCTGTGCAACCCGCCATGGGGGGAGACAAGACCACGAGCTGTTAGGTTGCATTCTCGGAATCGCTCGCCGAACTTTTACAGCTTCTTAGTAGGGATACACTTGCGTATATTCCAAAGTACCAGGTCGATGGTAAGTACGAACTGTACTTTGGTTATACTAGAGTAGGGACAAGGGTAGGTTTAGGGTAAATTCACACACTGATTATTCGGAATTTAGGGTTCGTTCTAGTCTTGGTCTGTAAAACTGATGTATTTCTCTTTTTAAGGGACTTCAACTACGGTCTTACTATACTAAAATTGTGCGTTAATAGGTAAAGGGTTTCAATTGTTTAAATCTTCCAATATTTTAATCTATTTGGGGAAAATAATTAACGTAAAATTTTATCTCTATTTTTATTTATGAAGTTCTGGTTTTCTGATGTAAAGACGAGGTACTGAGTATTACAATCATGTTTCTAAGGTATTTACACAATAAAATCATAAATATCAAGTTGGGATTAGGAACACAGTCTATTCGGAGATAGAAAATCGATGACTAGCTGTTTTAGGGAACCTTTGGCAGGCAAGAGTAATCCAAAGGATAATTTGAGTGAAATAATGCTCATCTTGATATTTCAGTCTCATGAAATATAGTATATTTTTAACAAATAAACTTAGTACTTCGTTTATGCTTCTAAAAAACTAGAAATACAGCTTATATTTTAGTTCTGGGGAATGGAAATGGGATTCGCATCCCTAGCTTTTGAAATAAAAAAGAATAGTAATTTTGATGACTGATGGATACTTTGACACTTCTCTTCATAGTCATCTAGGCACGCATAGGTTCCGAAGTGTTGGTCATAGCCCGTCTGGCTAAAGAGTAGGGTAGGAGTTCCAATTGACCTTGCTGATTGGACTAGGAGCCCCCAGTCCTGCATCGAGCGTATGGGTAGCATATTTCGTATAGAAGCTGGTAGTTAATAATATTAACTTGAAATGCTAGGTGTAAATGGGCTTACCCCAGGAGTGCTACTCATATGTTATCCCGGAGGCTTAATAGATTGTAGCAGGCTTCTACCAACCCCATTTTTAAACTCATTTTACCAAACATATTTCTTTTATATTCATATTATCATATATGCTGCATTTACCTAAATAATATTATTTGAAGTAAAATATAACTCCATTTACATTACAATAATAAATTCTGGTAACTTTCAGTACTATTTTTGTAATTTAATAAATTATTCTAGTAAGTTATTTAACCTAAAGTCCAGGTAATTGTAAGTAAAATCAGAGTCCAAAATTTAGCTGATACTCATTAAAGAACTTAGGGTACCGCGGTTCATTTCGAGGGGTCCTAACGCTAGACTAGACGATCACGACTAAATCACATGGCCAAATTTCAGGGGTAAATCTAAAGAGGGTGTTTATATCATAGTTAAGTAAGTAAGTAAGTAGGTAGTGGGAGGTGACAACGCCTTTGATAAGATGAATAAATATTAGGGAACATCTTACACAGATCAACCTAGCCCCAAACTAAGACCCAAAATACATACTTATATACATAGAAAACACCCATGACTCAGGAACAACTATCTGTGTTCTTCACACAAATAAATCCCCTTAACGGGATTCTAACCCGGGACCATCGGCTTTACAGGCAGGATCACTAAGTATAAGTTATACCCACTAGGCCAGACGAGTCATCGGAATAATTTCTACCTTTTTAATTTTACCATAATAGCACCACTGAGAAAAATTAATTTACAAAACAATTAGACTTTTGAAAAGTTTTCTAGTAACAAATACTCGCTCGATCGAATCTATGCTCAATAGGAGTCGGTGTATTTCTGAAATTATGACATTTTTATTGTGGTTAAATTTTTTTTCCTGGTGGTTTATGAGTCTTTCTATTATTTATATGTATAGCTCTTATCGTGTAATTGTTGATATTAGTGACACTTATATCATCCAACAGTTGTCCCTTTTAATAGGGGTTTTGCCTAATAGAGATAACAAACTAGTTTTATCTCTATACATCGAAAGTGGTCACTATTGGGGAGAGTGCAGAACGATATTTACCGACGTTTCGTATAACTCGTATAAGGTAAATATGTTTACACATGCTTATACTTGATAGTTATTTTATTCACGCCGTTATTATATAACGTCGAACGTAAAATGCTTCCGGAAGATGCAGTACGTAAGGAAGAACCTACTAAACGTCGCTACAACAAGTAATATAATACTCTGAAACTAGTTAGGTTCATTGAAAATGTCCACCATTTTGTGGAAAATATAAACACTTTTCCTCACCGCCTTTTCATTATAATCTTATTACGAAACCTCCACATCACCCTCGCCTTTAAAGGACGATTTCGCATACAAATGATATAGTTTCATGCCGATAAATAAATAATAACTATCGGTTCGGCTTTCCTTACTCATTTTTATTCATAGCTCATAGCAAGTGCGGCGCGCATGTATGAGTAGGTACTTTGCTATAATTTCTCTCGTCCTTTGGAAAGTATGAGGCATGGAAAGTAGTTCCGGAATATTTTGGGCAATCGATAGAAATAGAAAGTTAATTAGTACTTTTGCAAACTGCGTGTGTTACGTTTTTGTGTAGGGTTTATTGATTACCTATGAATTAAGTTTGAAAACGCTTCATCACTGCTATTTTCTATTGATAATAACAGTATTATGCATTACGTAGTGTAAGGTTAGCAAAACTTTCATATAAACCCATTATTTAAAGCTAAAATACGATATTAATCGAATGTTAGTAATTTAGTAGGTAACCGAGCCGGCTAATGCTTACCATTTAACTTAACTTTACCATTTATTTAAAGAAAATGATGCAAACTTCACGATGTTGTTTTTTTATAAACGAAATTTTAATAATAAATGAACACATATTTGTGATGATAGCTTTATTAACTTTACAATCGGAGGTATTTGTCCACCTTTTGGTTACCAGTTATTCAAAGATGTTATTATACATTGAGTAAATTGTAATTGTTTGTTACAAATTGTGTTGTTAAATAACAATATCAGTTCCTATCGGACAGACTCGACAGGGTAAGTATATAATGACTACACCTTAAACCACGTAAAAAAGGAAAGTATAATTTCGTTACATTACATTTGGTTACTCAATCGACGTTGGAAAATCGTTCTAACCGGTGAGGTAATAAATCAAAGTTTTACTTAATGCTTAATCAGTCGAATCAAAAGGAAAAAAACCAAGGTGTCTCAAGCAAAGTTAGCATTAGGAATAAAAACAGAATTAAAACAATTAAGTAGGTTAAATAAACTTGAAGGGCTCGATTTGACTTATTCTACAAATAGTTTTTGACATGACCATTTTGGTCATGAGTAGAAATGTCACGAACTGTCATGGCATTCCAATGCCATTAAAATAGTTAAACAGGAAATTATCTGTAAATTAATCTGGCAAATATCATAGGTAAAACACAAGATATAGCTGGTCAACCAAATCTTGTCAGTAAAAAAGGCGCGAAATTCAAATTTTCTATGGGACGATATCCCTTCGCGCCTACATTTTTCAAATTTGCCGCCTTTTTCTATTGTCAAGATCTGGTTGACCAAGTATAGGTAATCATTAAACGTTCAAATCCGAATCCTCTAAAATCTCTTTAACGGTTCCCAAAATTTTTTGCCTGGCATCAACTCCGTCTTTATCTTCAACTACCAGATACTTCTTTATTAACAACAGCGTCTTACAAACCAAACTATGCTTAGACATCCCACCCTTATTCTTTTCTCTAGAGTTTTTCAACGTAATCTTCATAAGACTTAGCCATGTCTGAGTAAACGTTAGGAAGTCTTCAGTGATGTCTTGTGTTATTTGGAAGTGTATGAGGGTGTGCGTCCAGGGTTGCGATGTCAGTGTGGCAACTAGCTTGGAGTCGCTTTTGTTGAAAATCGCGTGTCTGAAAATAGCGCCGAGGGTTTTCCAAGCGCCGGAGGGTTGGTTTTTATATTCCTGTGCCAAGAGTAATAATTACGGAAAGGCAAAATAGGCGGTATCCAATGGCCATGTAATATCCAATTATTTCAGGAGTTGGAACGACGTTTGAAAAACTAATGCAGAGTACACATATTGGACCAGCGTAGGCTGATTTAAGGGACGCAGTAATGCGTAAGAGGGAGCAAACAATATTGCTATCTCATTCCACCGCATAGCTGCGTCCCTTAGATTTGCCTACGTTGGCCCAATATGTGTGGGTACTCGGCATAAAACGTATACCCATTTGAGATGAGCCATTTAGCGTATTTCCTATAAAATTAAAGTGTGAAGATGATCAAAACCTAACCAAGTTTAATTTTAGTACCTAGGTACTTTAAGAATTTCCTTATTACTTAATAACCTCCTCGTTCATCATAATAATTACATGTATGATGAAGTATCTACTATGACTACTATTGTTTTAGTGCTCCTTTGTTATGAGATAGAAAGGAAGGGAAGTAAAGTGTTGTACATGAAAAATTTAAATATTTGTTTAAATTGTATTTAATACAACAGTGGTAATTTCAGTAGTAATTTGGTGGTGGTTAATTTCCGCTATCCAAAGGTTGTCTGGAAGAGATCGCTTTTTAACGATAAGACCGCCTGTTGTTTACCTCTGCTTGTGTTTCTGTTTTCTTTTTGTATTATGTTCTTTAATTGAGGTGTGCAATAAACAGTATTTGTATTGTATTGTGGTATAATACAGGGTGTCTCTGACTATGGGGCTTTAAATCCAGGGCTCGATTCTACTCGCTAAACTGAGCTACTTTTATTATGGCACCAACCCCGAAATCCCGAATTTTTTTTTACTTTTTCATACGTTTTGGCTGATCAGATACTTCTGAGGGCCGGAAAAAACGTCCAGGGAAAATACTAGAGTACAATAGGTAAGACCTTGGGCCTTAGGAGGATAGTGCCGGAACCCATCATACTAACTGCTGTTCATCAAAAGCCTTGAAGTCACAAGACAGGTTATAAATCGGGAATATGGGATTCAGAGTTCAGATAGTAATTTATACTACTACTACTAACCTTACAACATAGCATCTGAATCCTCAACATCAGAGCCCTTAACGCGTCGTACTGTTGCTCATTAGAGACCTCGAAGTCACAAGACAGGACGAGAGGCGAATTTGGCCCGGAGTTGAGGACCATGTATAGTAGTTGAAGCAGAGATGCCCCGCGCTCTGAACTGCTGTCGTCTCGGAGGGATTTGATTATTTGGTGGGATTGGATTTGGAGGAGGGATTTTGGCTGTAAAACGCATAATAATATTGATGATGTCATGTAATCAGTAGTATCAGTACCCCTAGTGTAAATTTCATTCGTTAGCGTCACATGACGTACGCGTTTGTGTGGGATTTTGAGTTTCCAAAACGTCCTGCTTGGCGCTGTTCAAAATCCCTGTCATGCTCACCAGAGATGTACAACCTACCCTATAAAAAGTATCTAAAATACAAAATACAATATACTAGGAAGTCAAGTATCTAAGATATCAGATACAAGATACTTTTGGAAATGGTATTTGAAATACAAGATACAAGATACGTATTTTCAAGATACTTGTTTTAAGATAAAATACTTTTTGAAAGAAAACACTATTTGTTTTAAGGTTTATTTATTATTTACTGCAAACCAGTAGTGACTCTATTACCAAACAGAAGAGTGTATAGAGACGGATTGCAAAGTAAATTATGTAGCCACGGTAAATTTACTGCCATCTTTCGACAGAACATAAATCTGTTAGAACGCCATTTGACTTTGATCCTTATTCTTTCATTAATATGTGTTACATTTTAAATATTAATATTAAAGCCATCTACTCGACTATAGGCCAAAGGTATGGTATGATTGCTCACTAATTCACACTAGGGGTTCTGAGTGGTAACTAACTTAACACGGAAATTGAATAAAACAGTTCCTACTCTTGTAATCGTTTTAGTCTTCAAATCCATCCAATCCAAGGAATGCTGTCATGACGTGACTTTTAGTGCGTAGGATCTTAAAATAGAAAATTTGACATGACGTGGGTATTTGGGGCAGAAATTATCAAATTTAGAAACAGTAAATTCAGTCAGGAATGCAGCCGGGATTCGTTTAAACGCTATGCTAAGATGAGAGTCTTACTTAAACCCGTGTCTTACTTGATAATTATTCTTCGTGAAGTAATGCACGATGTACGAGAGCAGCTGTAGGGCGATACAGGCAACTCTGGTGTCCATGCTGTTGGTTACGGAGAGCAGACGAGGAAGGAAGCCGGCCCGGCTCATGTATGTCACTAGTACTGGGGTTTAAACGTATGTTATTAATAGAGAAACGTAAATATCTATTTTAATGAACATCCTGAACTGATATGGTTACTAGAAATAGGATATTATTCAGTTCATACGTTTGCACAAGATATCATTTGATATTTTTTACCAATCGCTTTTCGGTGAGGGAAAATATCGTGAGAAAACCGTACTGATCCTAACACAGCCTAATTTTCCGTTGGAAAACCAGATGACATTCACTTCCGTAAAGACTATCGGCGTTATTCATAAACGTCTTCTAAGTTAACCAGCTGATGATCGTCGTATGTCCCTCTCTATGACATAACGACTGATTAAGTTAGCAGCCGTTTATGAATAACGCCGTATATATTTAGCGCTTGCAGTTATTGCATTATTGGGATTAGGGTGTCACAGTGGACCTCGGATTCCTGTAGGATGCACAGGGAAAATGCTAAGATGAACAATAGAGTCTAGTTAATCCCGAAAATTGTAGTCACGAATCAAGAACTACGCTAAAAGTTAAATGTGACGTCCCACGGATAAAGGTACCTTATGGCCGTTGGCGCTTACGCTATTATTAACGCCGCTCCGCCGTCGCGCGCTATTATTATTGCGGCGCTATGCGACGTAAGCGCCAAGTGCCATAAGGTACCTTTTGCCGTGGAACGTCACAAATAAACTTCTTACCTCTATTATCGTTCTGCTTGTTAGCGAAACTCAACAAGTACAAGCTAAACCTGAGGCAAGCGAATTCGTAGTTGTACCGCGCCTCGTCCCTGTCCTTAGTGAATATAGCGGTTGTCAGGACAGCTAGCTTCAGGCAGAGAGCGTCGTCCAGCTCTTCAGGGACTAGCGCGGAGGAAAGCTCTAGGAGGTAGCATATGTTAGTCTCTGGAAAGGTTGAAAGTGGGAACATTGGCGTCGGGTCTTAGTGAATATATAGCGGTTGTCAGGACAGTTAGCTTCAGGCAGAGAGCGTCGTCCAGCTCTTCAGGGACTAGCGCGGAGGAAAGCTCTAGGAGGTAGCATATGTTAGTCTCTGGAAAGGTTGAAAGTGGGAACATTGGCGTCGGGTCTTAGTGAATATATAGCGGTTGTCAGGACAGTTAGCTTCAGGCAGAGAGCGTCGTCCAGCTCTTCAGGGACTAGCGCGGAGGAAAGCTCTAGGAGGTAGCATATGTTGGTCTCTGGAAAGGTTGAAAGTGGGAACATTGGCGTCGGGCCTTAGTGAATATATAGCGGTTATCAGGACAGCTAGCTTCAGGCAGAGAGCGTCGTCCAGCTCTTCAGGGACTAGCGCGGAGGAAAGCTCTAGGAGGTAGCATATGTTAGTCTCTGGAAAGGTTGAAAGTGGGAACATTGGCGTCGGGTCTTAGTGAATATATAGCGGTTGTCAGGACAGTTAGCTTCAGGCAGAGAGCGTCGTCCAGCTCTTCAGGGACTAGCGCGGAGGAAAGCTCTAGGAGGTAGCATATGTTGGTCTCTGGAAAGGTTGAAAGTGGGAACATTGGCGTCGGGCCTTAGTGAATATATAGCGGTTATCAGGACAGCTAGCTTCAGGCAGAGAGCGTCGTCCAGCTCTTCAGGGACTAGCGCGGAGGAAAGCTCTAGGAGGTAGCATATGTTAGTCTCTGGAAAGGTTGAAAGTGGGAACATTGGCGTCGGGTCTTAGTGAATATATAGCGGTTGTCAGGACAGTTAGCTTCAGGCAGAGAGCGTCGTCCAGCTCTTCAGGGACTAGCGCGGAGGAAAGCTCTAGGAGGTAGCATATGTTAGTCTCTGGAAAGGTTGAAAGTGGGAACATTGGCGTCGGGTCTTAGTGAATATATAGCGGTTGTCAGGACAGTTAGCTTCAGGCAGAGAGCGTCGTCCAGCTCTTCAGGGACTAGCGCGGAGGAAAGCTCTAGGAGGTAGCATATGTTGGTCTCTGGAAAGGTTGAAAGTGGGAACATTGGCGTCGGGCCTTAGTGAATATATAGCGGTTGTCAGGACAGCTAGCTTCAGGCAGAGAGCGTCGTCCAGCTCTTCAGGGACTAGCGCGGAGGAAAGCTCTAGGAGGTAGCATATGTTAGTCTCTGGAAAGGTTGAAAGTGGGAACATTGGCGTCGGGCCTTAGTGAATATACTGAATATAGCAGTTGTCAGGACAGCTAGCTTAAGGTTTACCTTAAGCTAGCTGTCCTGACAACTGCTACGCTCTTTAGAGCGTCGTCGAACTCTTCAGGGACTAGCGCGGAGGAGAGCTCTAGGAGGTAGCATATGTTGGTCTCTGGAAAGGTTGAAAGTGGGAACATTGGCGTCGGGCCTTAGTGAATATAGCTGTTGTGAGGACAGCTAGCATATGTTGGTCTCTTGAAGGGTACAAGGTGTAATTAGGAACAACGGATCGTCTCAGCTCTTAGTGAATATAGCGGTTGTGAGGCTAGCTAGCTTAAGGTAAAGAGCGTCGTTGAGCTCTGCGGGGACTAGCGCGGAGGAAAGCTCTAGGAGGTAGCATATGTTAGTCTCTGGAAAGGTTGAAAGTGGGAACATTGGCGTCGGGCCTTAGTGAATATAGCTGTTGTGAGGACAGCTAGCATATGTTGGTCTCTTGAAGGGTACAAGGTGTAATTAGGAACAACGGATCGTCTCAGCTCTTAGTAAATATAGCGGGTGTGAGGCTAGCTAGCTTAAGGTAAAGAGCGTCGTTGAGCTCTGCGGGGACTAGCGCGGAGGAAAGCTCTAGGAGGTAGCATATGTTGGTCTCTGGAAAGGTTGAAAGTGGGAACATTGGCGTCGGGTCTTAGTGAATATAGCTGTTGTGAGGACAGCTAGCATATTTTGGTCTCTTGAAGGTTACAAGGTGTAATTAGGAACAACGGATCGTCTCAGCTCTTAGTGAATATAGCGGTTGTGAGGCTAGCTAGCTTAAGGTAAAGAGCGTCGTTGAGCTCTGCGGGGACTAGCGCGGAGGAAAGCTCTAGGAGGTAGCATATGTTGGTCTCTGGAAAGGTTGAAAGTGGGAACATTGGCGTCGGGCCTTAGTGAATATACTGAATATAGCAGTTGTCAGGACAGCTAGCTTAAGGTAAAGAGCGTCGTCGAACTCTTCAGGGACTAGCGCGGAGGAGAGCTCTAGGAGGTAGCATATGTTGGTCTCTGGAAAGGTTGAAAGTGGGAACATTGGCGTCGGGCCTTAGTGAATATAGTTGTTGTGAGGACAGCTAACTTAAAGAGCGTCGTTGAGCTCTGAGAGGAAAGCTCTAGGAGGTAGCATATATTGGTCTCTGGAAAGGTACAGGTTGGAAGTGAGAATATTGGCGTCGGGCCTTAGTGAATGTAATTGTTGTGAGGACAAGCTTAAGGTAAAGAGTCTTAAGCGTTTTTGGCTTTACCTCAATCTAATAATGTACTGTAGTTAAAATACTTAAAATCTTACTGGAAGAGATCCCTCAACGGGATAAGTTCGCCTTCGTACTTTTTTTTGTTATTTTTAATAAGTTTCTTTTTGTACAATAAAGAGTTTACTACTACTACTACTTATTAATACTTACTAACTGCATTACTTAGACACGTTAGACACCTACCAATCGTACTATCGAAGTCTATCAAAGCTTTAGACAGCACTTCGGGCAGCATAGGCCATACAATCAGCCCAAAGTCCTCTTTCCCATCGTCATCTATTTCTTCCAGACAACTATAGATGGTTTTGTTGCAGTTCTGCAGGACCTGAGCGTCCTTGCTAGATGTGAGAATGCTGAGAAGGAGCTCCCATACACCGGGGTCGGAGATCAGCTCTGATGGTAGGGAGTCTTCAATCTTGAACCATTGGGATAGCTAAAATGGTCATTAGTGGTTTATATTTCGTATTTTGAGAGTTGCGAGTGGATTTATTTTTCACGAGTTAGAAGCTAATTATATTTTTACAATTTTTATATTTAAATTGAATTCAACTACAATTAAATATCTAGGTATTATGAAGTATTATGTGATTAGGTAACCTACAATATTCTTTCATTACACTCAGTTACCAAATTCTTCTTATATTACCTATAATATGGGGTCCCTTTGTTTCCCATAATATTTTAAGTCATAATGTATTGTTTGTCATAATATCATTAGTCATAAAACTGAAACCGTTAACTTTTCAGGATTTTTGAAAGGATATCCTATAGATAGGTTAGGTTAGGTTTGTTTTATGGCAATCCTGAAAGTGACGCGTTTCTAAACCAAATTAATTAAGTATGACTAACGAAAACGGCCCATAACTTTTCTGGGTACCTATAGTGTGTCAAAGGACTGTCTCGTTTCAAACATAGACAGAAGAATCATACTATCTTTGTCTTACACTATTACTAGCACCCAAAAGAAAAGGAAGAGTATAGTTTGTTTTATTCCTATTTACTGACGAATTGGTTTGACCAACTACATATAGTCGGTCGTCTAGAGATATATGAATCTTTCAGGATCATTACCACTTGCAGCCGAACTTTTTCATGGATCCGACGCGAGATGAAAGCCCACAGCAGCAGAGCCGGGTTATGAGTGTAGTATAGGGAGGGTTCCGGGCACAGCATGGACACGAGACGGTCCGTGGCTTTCTCTAGATACACTCGCTCCTTCAGTGAGGATAGCGTGCCAGATGATATTGAAGACATCTTTTGGGAAACGAAATGGTAATTAACAGGGATGTTGCGGATACCGATTTTTTGACATCCGCGGATGCGGATGCGGATGCGGATTTTTAAAGGCTCACATCGGATGTCAAGATAGTACCATAAAAACGTCAAATATTACATTTTAGTAATTTTTATTTCAAAAAACCGGCCAAGTGCGAGTCGGACTCTCGTTCCAAGAGTTCCGTACATTAAGTCCTCACTCAAAAACTCACGCTTGACTGCTCATTTCTAATAGGTTTTTTTGGTTAATGACTAAATTACCTAGCAGTCTAGCACTTACGCCGATGCTAAGACGTTCCTGTACCGACCTGTTCCACATCCGCATCCGCATTAAATCCGCATCGATTTTATGCGGATGCGGATGCGGATGTTGAAAATAATGCTGAAGTTCCGCGGTTGCGGATGCCGATGCGGATATTCGCAACATCCCTGGTAATTAATATAGTCTGTCAAGCCAAATCCGTCAGTAGAAAAAAGCAAATTTAAAAATGTAGGCGCTAAGCGCATTCGTCCCATAGAAAATTTGAATTTCGCGCAGTTTTCTACTGACAAAGTTGTTTGACCGCCTATATTACACATTTATAGTACATATGGTGTTATTTTACCGTACGGTAATTAGCACTACAATAAGTACACGTGCGAAAATCCTACTTTTCGCACTTGTATCGCAATGTACTTTAATTGTAGTATCTGGGTAAACTGTGTATGACGCAAAAAAAAAAAGGACTCTTTCAATTTTATTGTCATAAATAGGTATCGGAGTTTTCATCACACAGTGAGACTATAGTGAGCCGTGGAGTCGATATTGACATAAAAATTAAAGTCATACTCATCCTCATACTTATTCTCTAAAATTTCAGGTCCAGATTTTTTGTTCAAGGAATATACCTAAATCGTGGTAATAGGATACTAAACTAACAGCAAAAACTAGCCAAAGAGCCTTTATTATGTACGGAGGTGGCGTAAAATTCCTTGGCAAGCGGAGTATGTGCTCCGTCAGGTACGGCAACAGCGGCGCCGTGGCTTCCCCAGGACTGAAAGGAATATAGACGTTACGGGTATCGACAGAAAGTCCAAAATTCGGTAACTGGAAAAATGCGAAATGAAACCCGGAAAACAGTTATAACCATAGTACTACTAACGCCATCTAGCTATGAGTAGCGTAACTAAAATAGTTCAAATATGAATAAGAAGATGGTGCTAGTAGTGCCCGGAAAGTGGTATTTTGTAGGTCGAGAAATGTGTTTAAAAATATTTGTAATTTCAAATTAGATAAATGTATTAGACTATAGAAAGATTTTATACTTTTAGAAATTGTGGCTCTCCAAAGAGAAGGGCCCTTAGTGCCCTTACGCTTCATGCGCAATAAGGACCATCCTATCAGAATTTCTGTTGTAATTTCAGATAAAAAGGTCATTATGATTCATGAGGACCCTTCTGTGCTGGAAAACCACTAAAGTGTATATTAGCATAAAATAAATAAATTTGTATAATCCTAGTATACTTGTCAGAAGATTGGCAATAGAAGTAAATGTAGACGAGCAGGCTGTATGGATGTCTCTTTTGTAGCTGGTCTCCGATATTGTGCGGCTGCTCTATTCCATTTTGGAGTTCCACTAAGCCCATCTGTAAATATTAACAAACAGTTTGTAGAGAACATAGAGAAATATAGTAAGACAAGAGTGCTCACTCCATACATCAGTTAGACTATTAATTTCAGTGTCTACATCTAGCATCGAGTAGCGGAACTAGGGTTTGCAATCCGGATCCGAAATGTATGTAATTATCCGGATCTGGATCCGGATCCGCGGATATTCCCATACATTTCGGAATCGTCATGACAACCCTAAGCGGAACTACCAGTACTGCTACTTGACAATAGATGTAGCACCGACCGGAAAGTCTTATCTCAACAGCATAAGACTTTCCGGTCGGTGCTACATCTATTGTCAAGTAGCAGTACTGATAGTTCCGCTACTCGATGCTAGATGCTAATATCCTTTTTGGTATTAAAACTGATGTATGGAGTGAGCTATCTATGTATTTTTTTCTCTATGGTAAAATACAGATGTAGTGCATAATTCTTTGCCATCGTATTTTCTCGGAAACGTTCGTATTGTCATGCTATTTCAGTCAACCTCAGTACTCTTTGTTCTGAGACTGACTGAGACAGCATTACACGTTTGTGCGTTTCCGTGAAAATACGATGGGAAAGGATTAGCTGTTTGTACAACTACAAAGATACGATACTACTAGCGCCCTCTATCAAGGAGTAGGAGAATTAACGATTAGCAGCTGTTACACCAGCTTGTAATTTTCACAAACCACGTACAGCTAAAATAATAAAAATCAAGATTTAAAAAATACTAAATATATTGTAATCTTTTTACGTTATAGAAACTACATGAAACATCCACCAATCTGTAAACTAGTGTACTAACGCCCTCCAGTCATGAAGGGCGTAACCAAAATAGTTCATGTCAATGGATTTAGATGGCGCTAGTAGTGGCGTGCAAGAGTGGTGTTTTAAAACCCAAAAATGTATTTCAGTAAAATTAAATATCATCAGAAGTACGAAGAAGTATTGTAACGATTACTTAAATGTATATGCTACACTATTATGACTTAAATACGTTAGTTACGTGTTAATATGTTCATATTTTACAATGTCGGTAATGGTCGGTAAAATACGATGTGTGATGTAGGTACCTATATCTCACCCTGCGATTTCGTCGCTTTGCTACAGGTAGCTAAAAGTATGTACTTTTTTTTTTGTACTAGGTACAGAAGACTCACTCTCTAACAAAACGCGTTTGTTACGATCAGCACAGATATGGCCGCTAGGTGGCGACAGCGCCACGCGCGGCTTATGGCTAGCCACCAAAATTGGTGTGGAACGGACATCCGACAGTCTTCTGTACCTAGTACTATTATTTATTCTGTGACTATATAGAAAACTAACATGTATATCTCTTGCACTAGTGTAGTTGTCTGAGCCAGAGTCAACTTCTAGGTACTTCTGAGCTAAACCTTTCAGCATTTCACCTAGTATTAGGGTGCTCACATTGCGCACGGTCATATCGTTTCTGAAAAAGTAAGGGATTTAGTCTAATATGATGTAAGCCAAAGTTTTATTGAGTCTTTGATGTACATACTGAAATACGCGTACACCGTAGAGTAGTGCAAAATATTGTAATAGCATAGAGAAATATACGTAAAGAAAGAGCGGTAACTCCATACATAAGTTTTCTTACCAAAACGCGAGTTATTTCGTAGTCGACATCTAGCGTCAAGTAGTGGACATTATCAGTACTGCTAGTTGACAATAGATACCTCTCTTTCTTTACTTAGAAAGTTACAAATCTGTCACAGCAGTAAATGGTGCTTACTCCGTAGAGGAATCGAATGAATCGAAAAAAAAAATGTCGAATCCACAAAATGTACGAGTGGCGCTGTGCAGTACATATCTTGTACTTCCGTTTTCGGATTAGCGTTCACAATATTTTCACTCCTAACTCCTTTGTATATCTTGTTATTTCACCTACCTATCGATTTGAGACTGTGGCAGCATAATCAGGTATCCTTTGGAGAACAAAACGTCACAGAACTCTGGCAGTTGTTCAGAGGTTACTTCATACAAGAAGTTCAACATAAACTTCAGGAACACTCCGTATTCTTCTGTGGAAAGCTGGCTTTGATTTTCCTAGAAATTAAAATAGGTCTAGCATTTTTGGAAGGTGGAAACTGGCAACACCGATGCGTTTGACATGCGTTTGACACATGGCTGACCAATGGGAACACGTTTTTTGCAAGGTATTGCCAACTTAGATTTGTATAAAACTCATTGGCGAATATTCAGCGTTTTTACGTTTTTTTATCCCTTATTCTTAACTTGTGAATTTACTATAAAAAAGCTAAGAAAATAAAATATTCTACCGACAGTCACGGGACATCGTGATCACGGTCGCCAACAAAGCTTCCAACTAACAGTGGTTGCCAACCATGTGGGTTCAACGCGTCCCGACTAAGATGACCTTGGACCATCACAAACTTGGTTGGACTCTGGACACCTTTATGCCTTGATCACACGTACCGAGTACAGTGGCGAGGCGCCCTCGGCCGAATGCCTTTGTCCTTCTTGGAGGATATAATCAAACCGAGACGCCATGTCTGTAATTTTCTGTACAAAACAGTCTGCCGATTTTTGCGGGGGAGGGGAACGTCAAATGTATGCGTAACGTAAAAATAGCCATGTCAGATAAACGTCAGTCCATACATTGTGTATGACCGTTGGCCGCCTATTTTCGACAGAGGGGAAAGCCCGTTAATGGCTAAACTCCGTTTAGTTGTATCCTCCAAGTTGTCCTTATTGCGATTCTGTTCTGTTTAGGACCTAAACTGAATCGCTAAAGGACGGAGCTATATAATATAAGTCGCATAGCTCCGTCCTTTAGTGATACAGTTTAGGTCCTAAACAGAATCGTAATAAGGACAGTATGGTAAAGGCCCCAGTACTCGGTACCGTAAAATGGGGTGAGTAGGTTTCGCGGGGAGAGGTGGGTTATGAATGGGGAGAGAAGGTTTGAGAGGGGGGTGAGATGGTTTTTTAAGGCTACTGCCACAAAAACAATGCATTCCAATTTAAATTGGAACTATAGTAATACTCATAATAAAAAAAAAATCGATCCAACATTCTACCAAAATCACCTTTGTATGAAAAGCCCTCTCACCCCAAATACGAGGCACTACGGGGTGAGTTGGGTTTTCCTCTTTATCGTCAAAGTTATGAAATGGAACTACCCAAAATAAGATAAAAACTAAAATACAAACGTCCGGAACACTTATTATATACACCATTCAGTTTGCATATGTAAAAATAAAATGTTATCGAGGTTTGAATGTCAGTTTTGCGCCTACTCACCCCATTTCACGGTATTCGGCCGAGGGCACTCTCTCGCCACTGTACTCGATACGTGTGATCACAGGCTAAAATGCCCGGTTAAAAGGCTTGGGCACTTCCCACAACTGCAACTGCATAGCAACTGATAGGTAGAACTGAAGAGCCGCTATAGGGAAAATTGGAAAGCGTAGGCAGGACCCACAGCAGTGAGGAATTTACTTAGGCCCACTTACACCAATCCACTAACCCGGTGTTAACCGGTTAAACCTAGAGTTACCATGGTTACCAGTACCATTTTACACTAGGTTAACGGTTTAACCGCTTAACCCCGGGTTAGTGGGATGGTGCAAGTGGGCCTTAGAAGGAGTTTCAAGTCCCTAGCTGAAAATTAAATTTGAACCACATAGAATAAGAAAAGTGTTGGAACATCATTCTCCTCTATACGTACCTTAGTAAAGCCAACAAGTTCAAGCAGAACTCGGTGTATGGAATCCCTTAGTGAGAGAGCACATTGCTTTGCTGCTGTTATTTCTTGTTCGTCGGCCAAAATTGATTGCACGAAGCTGGGGTTTGGTTTGCCGCTGTTGAGTAGTTTGGCTAGCCTAAAATAATGTCTCGAACGTTAGATTAGAGGATATTTATATACAATGTGGCGTAAGATAAAAAGTCAGATAAAGTGTTAGCTAAAAAGTCAGATAAAGGCATTAAAATTGGCCGAAAACTATATTTACACAGTGTTTTTAACAGACGTTTTGTTTTAAAGAAAAAGTATACGCATTCATTTATCTGTCACTTCTTAATCTGTCCTATCCCAATGGCTCAAATATGGGTCGTAATTATAAGGCGTCGAGAGGTCGTGGGATCGGACTATTCATCACTACATAGTATAAAACAAAGTCGCTTCCCGCTGTCTGTCCCTATGCATGCTTAGATCTTTAAAACTGCGCAACGGATTTAGATGCGCTTTTTTTAAATAGATAGAGCGATTCAAGAGGTAGGTTTATGTATAATTTGTTAACCCGTGCAAAGCCGAGGCGGGTCGCTAGTAATATTATACATATATTGGGACAAAGATCCAACCCAGTCTGCCCACAAAATTAAATATCATTTTGATAACAATGTGTCAGTTTCGCTAATCTACGACCAAACAAGCAAGCGGTCTTACCTCATAACATCGAGTCCAAGTTTACACGTCACAGCGAAGTACATCCCACACATCTTGTCTCCAGTCAGCATGGAATGATTCAAGCTCCCAACGAGCAGCCCGAACCAGACTCCCAAGACCTCTACCAGCTTCGCCCCCGTTTGGCTTCGCAGGTCTAGGTCCTCTGGTTGGTAGGACACCAGGGCCTGGGGGAATGGATTACAAATTGGTAATATATTTTTTTATATTGATCCTAGCGAAAAAAAGTAGCATTTATTTTATAAGGAATCTCAAATAGATTATTAATGTAAAAGATTTTTTTTCTGTGGGCTACCGTTTACGAGTTATTTACGAAAAACTAAAAAAACAACGACTAGAACAAATTATACGTAACTTTCCCACTTTAATATATTTTAAAATATTGATCCTAGCGAAAAAGTGCACTGAATCTTTTTAGTAGAAAATTTTATGTAGATTACTTAATGTAATAGAACATTTTTTGCTACGGGCCACCGTTTGGACCACAACATCCGAGTCCCTCCAAGAAAAAAATTTAAAGTCCTACCTAAACCTAACCATCACTAAGTTCAAGTTAACTCACGTTAAAAGATAACTCTACACCGCAACATTCATCTGTCAAGATGTCGTAGCCAACAATGAAGAGCGGTCTTTGCTTAGGTACCCTACCTGGAGGACTAGGGCGCTGGCGAGGACTGTGGGGCCGGTGTTGGTGCGGGGCGCTATTGATGAGAGGCAGGCGAGGAGCTGCTCCACGGAGAACGCGCTGTGCGGCGAGAGGGCGGGGCTGGCTTTGCATACCCTACCTACCTGGAGGACTAGGGCGCTGGCGAGGACTGTGGGGCCGGTGTTGGTGCGGGGCGCTATTGATGAGAGGCAGGCGAGGAGTTGCTCCACGGAGAACGCGCTGTGCGGCGAGTGGGCGGGGCTGGCTTTGCATACCCTACCTGGAGGACTAGGGCGCTGGCGAGGACTGTGGGGCCGGTGTTGGTGCGGAGCGCTATTGATGAGAGGCAGGCGAGGAGCTGCTCCACGGAGAACGCGCTGTGCGGGGAGTGGGCGGGGCTGGCTTTGCATACCCTACCTGGAGGACTAGGGCGCTGGCGAGGACTGTGGGGCCGGTGTTGGTGCGGAGCGCTATTGATGAGAGGCAGGCGAGGAGCTGCTCCACGGAGAACGCGCTGTGCGGCGAGAGGGCGGGGCTGGCTTTGCATACCCTACCTGGAGGACTAGGGCGCTGGCGAGGACTGTGGGGCCGGTGTTGGTGCGGAGCGCTATTGATGAGAGGCAGGCGAGGAGCTGCTCCACGGAGAACGCGCTGTGCGGCGAGAGGGCGGGGCTGGCTTTGCATACCCTACCTGGAGGACTAGGGCGCTGGCGAGGACTGTGGGGCCGGTGTTGGTGCGGAGCGCTATTGATGAGAGGCAGGCGAGGAGCTGCTCCACGGAGAACGCGCTGTGCGGGGAGTGGGCGGGGCTGGCTTTGCATACCCTACCTGGAGGACTAGGGCGCTGGCGAGGACTGTGGGGCCGGTGTTGGTGCGGAGCGCTATTGATGAGAGGCAGGCGAGGAGCTGCTCCACGGAGAACGCGCTGTGCGGCGAGAGGGCGGGGCTGGCTTTGCATACCCTACCTGGAGGACTAGGGCGCTGGCGAGGACTGTGGGGCCGGTGTTGGTGCGGAGCGCTATTGATGAGAGGCAGGCGAGGAGCTGCTCCACGGAGAACGCGCTGTGCGGCGAGAGGGCGGGGCTGGCTTTGCATACCCTACCTGGAGGACTAGGGCGCTGGCGAGGACTGTGGGGCCGGTGTTGGTGCGGAGCGCTATTGATGAGAGGCAGGCGAGGAGCTGCTCCACGGAGAACGCGCTGTGCGGCGAGAGGGCGGGGCTGGCTTTGCATACCCTACCTGGAGGACTAGGGCGCTGGCGAGGACTGTGGGGCCGGTGTTGGTGCGGAGCGCTATTGATGAGAGGCAGGCGAGGAGCTGCTCCACGGATAACGCGCTGTGCGGGGAGTGGGCGGGGCTGGCTTTGCATACCCTACCTGGAGGACTAGGGCGCTGGCGAGGACTGTGGGGCCGGTGTTGGTGCGGGGCGCTATTGATGAGAGGCAGGCGAGGAGCTGCTCCACGGAGAACGCGCTGTGCGGGGAGAGGGCGGGGCTGGCTTTGCATACCCTACCTGGAGGACTAGGGCGCTGGCGAGGACTGTGGGGCCGGTGTTGGTGCGGAGCGCTATTGATGAGAGGCAGGCGAGGAGCTGCTCCACGGAGAACGCGCTGTGCGGGGAGTGGGCGGGGCTGGCTTTGCATACCCTACCTGGAGGACTAGGGCGCTGGCGAGGACTGTGGGGCCGGTGTTGGTGCGGAGCGCTATTGATGAGAGGCAGGCGAGGAGCTGCTCCACGGAGAACGCGCTGTGCGGCGAGAGGGCGGGGCTGGCTTTGCATACCCTACCTGGAGGACTAGGGCGCTGGCGAGGACTGTGGGGCCGGTGTTGGTGCGGAGCGCTATTGATGAGAGGCAGGCGAGGAGCTGCTCCACGGAGAACGCGCTGTGCGGCGAGAGGGCGGGGCTGGCTTTGCATACCCTACCTGGAGGACTAGGGCGCTGGCGAGGACTGTGGGGCCGGTGTTGGTGCGGAGCGCTATTGATGAGAGGCAGGCGAGGAGCTGCTCCACGGAGAACGCGCTGTGCGGCGAGAGGGCGGGGCTGGCTTTGCATACCCTACCTGGAGGACTAGGGCGCTGGCGAGGACTGTGGGGCCGGTGTTGGTGCGGAGCGCTATTGATGAGAGGCAGGCGAGGAGCTGCTCCACGGAGAACGCGCTGTGCGGCGAGAGGGCGGGGCTGGCTTTGCATACCCTACCTGGAGGACTAGGGCGCTGGCGAGGACTGTGGGGCCGGTGTTGGTGCGGAGCGCTATTGATGAGAGGCAGGCGAGGAGCTGCTCCACGGAGAACGCGCTGTGCGGCGAGAGGGCGGGGCTGGCTTTGCATACCCTACCTGGAGGACTAGGGCGCTGGCGAGGACTGTGGGGCCGGTGTTGGTGCGGAGCGCTATTGATGAGAGGCAGGCGAGGAGCTGCTCCACGGAGAACGCGCTGTGCGGGGAGAGGGCGGGGCTGGCTTTGCATACCCTACCTGGAGGACTAGGGCGCTGGCGAGGACTGTGGGGCCGGTGTTGGTGCGGAGCGCTATTGATGAGAGGCAGGCGAGGAGCTGCTCCACGGATAACGCGCTGTGCGGGGAGTGGGCGGGGCTGGCTTTGCATACCCTACCTGGAGGACTAGGGCGCTGGCGAGGACTGTGGGGCCGGTGTTGGTGCGGGGCGCTATTGATGAGAGGCAGGCGAGGAGCTGCTCCACGGAGAACGCGCTGTGCGGCGAGAGGGCGGGGATGGCTTTGAACTCTGATATACTGGAACATTTGTTGAAGTATAGGTTTAAAACTTTTCTAAGGGGCATATGTTGCCTTGGTCCCAGTGGGTCCCAGGTATGCTTAGCGAACCACGGTAAAATAAGCTTAGACGACGCAAGATAATTAGGTATATAGCTTCTACCACCACTCCCGACCCAACCCTATCATATAAAAGATGGTTGCTACTCGAAGACCTTTCTGACCAGCGGTGGCCATCGGTGGAACTGTGGTTGAACGAAGCAAAAATGTGCCCAGCCCACTAACTCTAAAAACAGTGTTTTGCACAGCTCTCTATTTCAAATTCGATTATCTCGAATCTGTAGAACCTACTAACATTACAGTCCCAACCGTTTTAAATTTCGACTCACCCAATGCATATACTTAAGGCTCGATGGCGCCAGTGTCGTGTTGCTGTACGGCGCGCAACGCCGCTGTCGCGCACTGCGCAGCGTGCTGCTCTGAGCATAGACGCACCTTAGCTAACTACTCTTATATACCGACTCACCCATTGAGCAGGTCACACAGGAAGTGCATAGGCTCGATGGCGCCAGTGTGTTGCTGTACGGCGCGCAACGCCGCTGCCGCGCACTGCGCAGCCGCCTATCGTGCTGCTCTGAGCATAGACGCACCTTAGAAAACTACTCTTATATACCGACTCACCCATTGAGCAGGTCACACAGGAAGTGCATAGGCTCGATGGCGCCAGTGTGCCAAGCAAATAGAAACAAAGATCACAAATATGCGAGATCTGGCGGCTGGGATCAAAGTCCAAAGCAATTTAACCCTTAAATGCATAGTGATGCATTTATACACACAACATAAACATCAAATGTTATGCATTATTAAACAAATTCTATTTGTTCTTGTATATTATTTCAATAGTAAAACTAATAAATTTTCCGAATAATTACATAAATTTACGCAGTATTTTAATTTATAAAAGTTACATTTGTTTATAGACGAAATGTCGGAAAACTTGGAAAACCTGGAAGTTGATGATTTTTAGTATGTGATTTTGGTCAGATTTTTCGGGGTTTGTAATTATTTTATATTTACAAATTTTATCGTAGGAACATCACAAATAGTGTACCTTTCTGTTGGCAGTTAAGATTTTTCCTATACCCCTTACTAATAGCTATATATTTCCAAAAATATGATTTAGACTATGCAACTTTTAACACTGATTTCCCAGTGAAAATCGATGATATAATTTTTTTTACTATTTTTCCTAGAAACGGCAAACAATTATGTGATATATATATTAATTTCGGGCAAAACGAAAAAATCATGTATGTAAGGGTTAAACATTGAAACCATGGACCTAGAATATTTGAAACGGTCACTTTTGTTTTTTAAACCGACTCACCCATTGAGCAGGTCACACAGGAAGTGCATAGGCTCGATAGCGCCAGTGTGTTGCTGTAGGGCGCGCAACGCCGCTGCCGCGCACTGCGCGGCGTGTTGCTCCGTAAATAGACGCGCGCACCATAGCAAACGCACGCAGCGGACAAATGATCTGAGAGGACAGGTAAAAGAAATAAAACGGATCACGTTGCAAACAAAACTTGCAACTTAAAAAGATAACGTTGGCTTAAATTAAGGTACGATCCGCATCAAATAGATTGTAACATCTAAATACATAATAACAAAATCTTTAAAAGATAACGTACTCAACCGTACGTCGTACGTGGTAGGTATGTAAAGTACCTACGGTCCGCATCAAATAGATGGTAACATCCAAAGAAATTAATACAATTTTAACAAACATATTTTGCAATATAGGTAGGTATGTATTTGGTCACTTCTTATTCTACATAGTTATATTGATTTGTAGGTATTTACGCTCATTATTTTATTGATGCTAATGATATACCTACCTACTTAATTTTCTACGATTTCCCATGGAAAGAAAAGGTATAACGCTACAATGTTGACAAAAAACAGGAAACCTGTTCCTACCTAAATAAATTTAAATCCAAGTTCGATGTTACTTCGCAGAGAAATACTGTTATATCATTGTCTAATAAATATTCTACAAGACGAGTCCTTTGGTCAGATTCTTTGTTGTAACGACTTAGTACTTCAATCAAATAACCGCAGCCTTGTTCTTGAGCGGTTGGATCTCGAGATGTTAAAAGCCGCTTTATATCTGAAAGAGCGTTTTGTCTACCACTTGGGTTATAAGTTCTGCTGAAATTTGAATTTACTAAACTATGCTTCATTTTGATACCGCGTAATTTTGTAAGTAACGGTTTAATGTAAAACTTTTTTAAAGTTCCCTCCAAAAGATAAAAAAAACTGTATTTTCCGGCGACCTTATGTAAGAAGGTGTGATTGGTTGTGTGTTACTTATGATAACTTTATTGTATTTGTATAATTTTAAATTATTAAAATACTAAAATCCAGTGTAATGTAATATAAAATTTATTTTCATAGTTGGTCAAACCAATTTGTCAGTCAGTAAGAACCAGGAAAACTATACTCATCCTTTTCTTTTGGGTGCTAGTACTAGTGTAAGACAAAGATAGTATGATTCTCTCTGTCTATGTTTGAAATGAGACAGTCCTTTGACAAACTATAGTTTAGAGCCGCTCACTATTTCACTCACTAACAACATTGTTGCGACCTTGCGACAGTTGCGACAGCATCATTTTTACAGTTAGCAACACAGAGCGACTGTCATTCTCATCTGGTTTTGGACCTCTGCCTGTCTGCCTGCAATTGCAAGTGTTTGCAGTGATTATATTTTTTTAATCCAGCTTCTTTATTTCTGGCCCAACGTTTATTATATTTGTGTAATTCTGGTTATCTCGCTGAGTGGTCCAGATTTTTTTAAATTTAAGCGTACAATGGTAAGTTGCAAAACTTGCAAATGACATCCAATGTGTCTCGCATTGCGTTGCGTACGACACCACGAAATGGTTAATTCTTGGCTGGAATCATGTTTCACTTCTTTCTTTTTAGTCGGTGATCGAGTTCCTAAAGGATCTGCCGTCTTACGATGAACATAACTTTACATTGTACAACACAGATCATGGCATCAGATACTGCTCTAAGAGACCTTCAATATACCTCCCCACTAAGGACATACCTTCAGAACAGAGTGAGTAAATGCTTCTATTAATCTGTCTACATAAGGCCTTTTAAATTATTTTGCTGTCTCAATAGTTTGTCAGATTTTTTGGTTATGTTATGCCATATCTGCAAGTTTAGACTTAGACAAGTACAGTGCATCTTTATTTGTTGACATAATGCAACCCTGGAAATCTTGGAATAGCTAGTTACAATTATTTTAATGTCGCGTCCGATAGTAATTAGAGTGGTTAAAAGAATTTGCCTTTGCAAGATGATTAGTTAGAATAATAACTGTCTTGCGATTTAGATTATACACAATTTAAATTATTTTGTCAGGACATATCTTTTCTGGTCTATGAAATTATGAACTTTTGCTTTGATTAAGTAGGTATAGAGGTAGGCAACACTGAAAAAAAGATTCATTTATTTTACTAACATATGTTAGAACAACAGTTTGTGTAGTAAAATAAACATGTAGGGTCATTGTGCTAGTTTCCGTCCATGCTCTAGTTTTCGTCCACATGACAGATTAGCAAATAACATATTTGATATTTAATTTACTACTTGCCAAATACATTTTTTATGTAGATAGATATATTGTCTCGACATTAAGGATTGTATTAAGTCCAAATTTGTGCAGCAATGTAGATTTATATTCAATTTCGTCAAGTGGACGAAAACTAGAGCTGGACGAAAACTAACGCACCTACCCCTATATTCAGTGCCAGATTTACCAATAAGCAAAGTAAACAAGTAGGCTAGTCCAAATCCTCAAGGAATCCTATCAAACGTCGGGGAGATCTCTCGGAGATCCATAATTTGGCTTTACACTTACCTATATCATTATTTTTTTATGATTTTGATCATTTTTTGATATAGGCACTAGGCATACTGCACATAGCATGGAATACTACAATCATATGACCTTGAAACTAAACCCTGAGACATGTTACTAACTTTCTTTTTGTATTTTTCAGTAATAGTCACAGAAAAAACAAATATCCTCCTAAGATATCTACACCAGCAATGGGAGAAAAAGGTAACTGTAATAACATTCATTATAAACTGTTTACCAATATCAGTTTATCATTAGTTCAACTTTAAACTGCTTATCAATCTGAGATCACAAGCAATAAACGTTTTTTTACCAGGCGGGGCGTGAGCGGGGCGCGCCGCTTTTACATATAAAACGCTCACGCCCTGCCCGGAAAACGCGCCTGTGTGAGGGAACCTTAAGCTTGTTCAACCTATACTAAGATGAACAACAGATATATGAAACTATAGGTACAGTCAGCATCAAAATGTGGTGTTCTATATTAAAGGGGACCTTATTGTTGACCTATTATTGTATTCATTGTTGTTAATGGCGTAAGCGCCATCGACAATAAGGTCCCACAATTTAGCCATGAAAAAATCACAGACATGAGTAACTTAATTATTTACTTATAAATTTTTCTAATTCCAGAACAACAACTCCCCCAAAAAAAGGGACCAGAGCCACCTCGAGCAGAACGGCGACGAGCCCCGCCCGCGCAAGAGGCCCTGTCTCAACTCCCCACTCAACTGAAACCACTTCGGAACGGTTGTGCTTCAGTATTGAACATTCAAGTGTACGGCATTTTTGTATTACAGTTTGTATTCCGCTATATCAAAATATAAGGGAAAGTGTTGTACCATCGCCCACATGTCAACTGTTCATCGGTGGACCTTATGCCTTTTGTAATAAGTGTGGACTGTTTTATCTGTGGTCCCTAAAAAAAATCAAAACCTGAACACACCAAATTAAACATTATAGTCTGTTAAATCTTTATGGTGTATGGCAACACTGACTTACTGCCAGATTAAACCGGCTACGTTTAAAGTAGGATCAAGATAACTCTGTATGGCATTTGCGATACAAAAGTGTGGCAATGTCATCTATGAAAATATGGCGCTAGTAATGACACTCCTTCACTTTGTTCTGTTCAAGTCAGTGCAAAGTTATCTTAGAGTTAGACGGACTCTTAATTCATTGTAATCAGTTCGGGTTTTAATTTTTTAAGATATTAATTGTTTCCACAGGTAAAACCGTGCATAAGTTGGGCATAACACTTTCCCTTTAACGTTTTTATTTTGAGAAGGCATACAGTGCCATCTTGTGAACGAGTTTATTTTATAAGTTTTTGTAACATCCGTTGTCCATCAGAAAGGTTGAGAAGATTTCATTCCAGTAAAATGTAATTAATTTAATTGCTTAGCAGTAGTAATTATTACACCTTTTCCGAGTTGTATAATACAATTCATGGTATAATAATATACTCCGCCTGGTACTCTCTTCCGACTTGACCTTGACCACATGACTGACACAAGCCTACGTCATCATGCGACAGCGCTATATAATAATATGCGATAGCGCTATATAAAGTGGCAATGTCATTGTGACGTAGACTTGTGTCACTCTGGGAAGAGAAGACCATGTTTTATTAGACTATGATACAATTCACTTTAATATTTGCTGTACCTATAAATATAATAGTTTACAGTTTGGGAAGATTTAAAAATCAAATTTCTTTGCAAAATGTTTTATTATTTATTTTGTTGTTAATCATTACTGTGTGGGTAATAAACAAGCAATAAGTCTAGACTTGAAGTATGTGTTCAGTAACCTATAAGTGCTTTGGGCTTATCAAAAGATTATCATAATTATAAATCAATTCTTTTATTGAAAAAACATAGTCAAATAATAACATAAGTAACTATCAAGTAAAGGTGACCAAAGTTATATAATGATTGATTATGAATTTATGATTGTAATGAAGAATAGTGCAGTTTTTATCATAATCGTCACCTTAATCTGTTATGTCAAATTATGATAATTATCTAACGATTTTATTACATCAGATTAACTCGTCTCAATCCGCCCTTAATGGCTAACCTTATCAAGAATACTTTTGTAAACATTGAAAAGGCAGCTTGCAATTATTTATGTTTTGTTTTAAAATTTTACTTGATCAGGCTATAGTAAACCTAAACATGTAAGTATTTTTTTTTCATTTTATGTGATTCTAAATTTAAATAATTTCATTTGTTTCTATCTGAGGACACCATGATTGGTTGGCGGCTAACAATGCAATAAGTATGTAGATTCATCTGTAATTTATAAAATGCATGTTTAAATTTTAGTTAATTATCATCTTTTTATCTGAAGTGGAAATAAAAAATATACCTACGGATGATGCTGGTCTTTTACTAATGCGGTTATGATCGAACTTCATACTCTGCATCTAATGTAGATTAGCAATTAGCAGATCTCAAGATGCAATCCGTCCCCTAGTGTGCACCTTACTCAATTCAGTAACTGAGGGCCTAGTACCGCAAAAAACGGCTATCGGAATTTCTCTCTGCCTCTCTATCGCTCGCATACGCAAGACCGATAGTTAGGCAGATAACGAAATTTCAATTTGGTTTTTCGCGGTAGGGCCTATGACGACGGACGCAGTAATATGGAGAATGAATGGTGTGTGAAGCGCGTAAGACCAATTCGTGCTTTGAATTTGTCAGCTAATGTAGATGGCGGTGGACAGCTCCGTTCATTATGCAGTGACCATTAAGTTTACATTTGAAAATTAAAATACAAAACATGACGCCATACAGCGCCATCTTCTTCAGCTGTCCACCTCAGGGATGATACATCTTATTAAAAACAAAATTATTCTTTAGTGGTAGCTGAACAGAAAAATAATGTTTCTAACCAAACTGCATTTTTGTCGAAACCGAAACTTAAGGCGGGCACTACCAAGAATAGTTTTGGCGCGGCCGTTACTAAA
Source organism: Cydia amplana (assembly GCF_948474715.1). Lineage (NCBI taxonomy): Eukaryota > Metazoa > Arthropoda > Insecta > Lepidoptera > Tortricidae > Cydia > Cydia amplana. The sequence goes on from NC_086084.1 coordinate 3,466,767, forward strand.
ACTTCGGATGGATAATAATTATACAGGATGCGTTTACTATCACTGACCAAGCTCTGAGGGGTGAATATGTAGGTCATACTGAACTACTTTTACTATGGGGCCAAACCCGAAAAAAAATTCGGCAGTCTCATACATATCGGTGAATTAGTCAATGTTTTATGCCTGACCAGTAATATATGATAATTGTCAAGAGGGCGCTGTTATTCTCATGTATAGGGTGACAATTCAGTGTAGTATGAAAAAATTAGTTCTAGTGAAATTCCGCAACATGGCGCACCCTCAATAGATCCTGGTTCACCTATAGATAGAAGAGCAGCTGACTGACTTGGTCAGAGTTCATAAGAACTATTATATAATCTGTGTCAGTGATAACAAAAGCACCCTGTAGAGTCTGTAGCTGAATGGTTATTGTATTTTACCGTCTAGGTTTGGGTAAGAAATGAAACAACAGCCAGACTGAAAAATAACTTTATTCTAATAATTATACTTATCTCACAATTTGCAGAAATGTTCTCATTGACAAGCTGCAAACAAATGTTAGATGTTAATGGGTACCTAATGGAATTCTTCTCTTAATTTTAATAGTGATAAATCTTACTTAAATTATAAACACCAAATACTAACTAGATCAAGTCTAAAAGCTTTCTTATACTGATTCTCACAAATAAAATCTTGACTGGCTGTCTGTTAACTAACATCAGCAAAAGAGAAAAATTAACTTAAAACATAAAAATGCGAGACCTAGCTGTGACAAGAAATCAAATTGTTTATGAATAAAGTTTCCGACTAGGCCTCAGTAAGTCAAATAGATATTTTAAAGTTGAGATATCTCCAATTAATGTCAATTTTAATCCTTGGCAGGAACTTCAATGACTCGGGGCTTGTCAATGATGCGGGCTGTGCGGTTGCCCTTCTCAACAATTCCAATAATCCAAGCTTGGTAGCCTTCTTGCTTTTCAATGTCTTTGCAGTAAGCAGCGGCTTGTTCACGGGGCAGGCAGATCAGAAGTCCTCCAGAAGTTTCCGGGGCATGTCCTTGGAGCAGCTGGAACATGTTTCCACAAGCCTTCGCCACAGCTGCCATCTTGGCAATTACAGGCAGGTTGTGAATAACAAAAGAAACTTCATTCTTCTGGTGAGATGCCAAATTCTGGGCATGGCCGAGGAGACCAAAGCCAGTAACATCAGTGGAGCCATGAGCATTGTATTTATGCATCAACCTAGCTGCAATGCGGTTCAGCCGGCTCATGGAGTCCATCGCTCGGTGGTAAGCTTTACGAACATCCTCTTCCGATACAACCAGTTTAATTCTATTCCAACGTTCAGGCTGGTCGAGCCACTGGTGGGCATTTACTGCAACTTGGGTGCCCAGAGGCTTAGTGAGCACCAACACATCGCCCATGACGGCGTTGTCGGGTACAATGTATTCGTTAGGCTGGCAAATAGTGGTGGCAACCCCCCCAATGGTGCACCAGGGGTTGATAACGGTTTGGCCTCCAGTCACAGAGGTGCCGGCTTCCAGAGCTGAATCCTTGAAACCTCTCATGATGAGCGGAATCACGACGTCGCGCTCCTTTTCAGTCATTTTAGTAGAGACGCCCAGAAGCATTAGCATATTGTCACATTCAGTCACACCCATTGCGTAGAGATCGCTTAGAACATTGGCACACGCGATTTTACCCATCATGTAGGGATCGTCGACGAGAGGGTAAAAAAAGTCAGTAGTTTGCACCAAACAAAGCCCGCCGTGCCTCAGCGGCGTCACCGAGCAATCCAAGCCGATGCCGATGCGCGGAATCGCCACATGCATAAACTGATCCTGCTCCTGCTGCGAATAGTCTTGCTGAAGAGACTCCACAAGTTTTCCCAATACATCTTGGGGTACTTTACAGCTTCTTCCCTTAAGATCCGCAAATCGAGTCAATCGGAAACTCGCCTCCAAATCATGAGCCACCGGGTCGAATGGCCGACGCAAAGCTAAAGAATTGGGGTTACCGGCCATTTCGAGTTGAGCCGCAGCTAATGAATCTTGCGCTACACTAGATTGATACGACATATTACACTAAAACAAACCAATAACAATATTTGCGTGGATCTATTAGTACCACAATAGTTCGGAAACCCGACCCAACACGCCGTCCACTGACGCTTGCAAAATGGCGTCTCCTTTTACGAGAAGAAAATGGGGGCCCGAATGTATTTCGTAAAAGCCCCTCCTATTGGTCGATCAGTCACGTAAACAATGAAAGCTTGATTGTGAATGGCTGCAAAGTTTGTTGCCGATGTTTTTGACAAAGAAAACCTACTGAATAAAGCCAAGATTGCGGTGTTTCATCCCGGTTTAACAAGACAAGTGAATTTTGCGGCGTTGCTTGTTTTGATATTCCCGCTTTTTTTTATGGTTTTTCTCCTGAAGAAACAAGCCGAATTACAATGTAATATAATAATAATTACAAAGCTTAGAAAATTACTCATTGATCATTGTATCATCATATTTATTTTTCTTTAATTATTTAATAATCCATTAAAATATCCTGTATAGTTTTCGTAAGTTGCCAAACATGGTTTATTGCGGCAAATAGTTCCGTTTACATTTTTTTTAAACCTGGCAACATGTCTTTACTTGACAGTCTTGTTTTTTCTGCCAATCACGAGAAAGTATTAAAAAATTGGAATTTAGGTGCTACGGTGATAGGAGCGTCACTGTGATTTTGATACGAAAATCATTTTCATTGGTTTACATCAGTCAAATTAAAGTTTTCGGAAAGTTTTGAATAAATGCTGTCGGTTTGATTTCGTCGGCAATATTTTGGACAGTGAATATTTTGACAATGGCTTTTTATATTTATTTAGCTAAATTATTATGAACATCCATCGAAATTACAATACACAATGGCTCTAAACGGGTTTAGAAAGATAGAAAATGAAGCGGGCTACCCGTGTTATATCGAGTAAGTATCCTGCTGTGAATCAAACGAATTTATCCTAAATTGTACGACTTAATACAATATTTCAAGTTTTATCTCGTATGTAAGTAATGCAATGATGGTCAGTCATTGATTCGTGTTAAGTAAACCAGTACAAGAATGCGGAAGTAATGTCAACTCTCGTTTACAGTGAAGCAACTGGAAGGCAGCAAAATGACCATCCAGAGTTCTGCAAGATCATGGAATCTTTGGAAGAGTACAACGGGATTAAATACAGCGCGTATCGTATCGCCTTCAAGGTGTTTGCCCTGCAGAGACAGCTTAGGGGTTAGTATTTTATTTACATAAATCTTGAATGTAGAACATTGAACTGATAAACACCTAAGCTGAGGTATTTGAGTTTACTTTTAAAGCTTTTAAATGTTATACTTTTTTTTAATATCTAAATACACAATGACCATAAGTGAATTGTTTTGGATTAAGCAAGTTGTTAGGAAAAGGGACATTAAAATTCAGATAGTATTTAGAATTTAGATTATTGCTTCTTAGCTAACTTAGGAGTTAGGTCTATTATTATTGTGTGTGATTTCAACAAAGTATCATATATCGTCTGGTGACAACCATAACTCACTAATTACTAAAAATATTTAAACATAAATCAACCTTCTTTTAGTACTAATATGGTTCACTATGGCTATGAACTTGTGGTGGTAATTAGTGATTTTTACTTGTCACCTGAGGATATTATGTTAAAAAAATAGAAATTGAGCGCCTATCATCTTTGAAATGCACAAAGATCATATGATTTTGTCATCATGTGAACTCAGTTGACATTGACCTCTGTGTAAACATGGTCTAACTTAAAAATACATAGTTCCAGCCCTACGCATCAGCTCCGGAGTGTTCGCTCGCCACCAGCTAAGCCTATCAGAGACCAGCTTATCACTGGAAACAGGGGAACTGGAGGCCGTGCTGGCTGACATATACTTTGCTGCGGAGAAGGAAGGCCTGTTCACAGGGGATGTTGACTTGGCAGTGGACTTGTTGACCAATCTGCTGCTCAATGTGTATGACAAGTGAGTTGCTGATTAGTAAAAATTAGAGCTCGGATGTAGGGAGCATAATTTATTGACGGGTCCCGTTTTTTCCCATAAAGTTTTAAGTCATAATGTATTGTTTGTCCTATTATCATTAGTCATAAAACTGATACCGTTAACATTTCAGGATTTTCGTTAGGGTATTCTATAGATAGGTTAGGTTAGGTTAGGTTTGTTTTATGGCAATTCTGAAAAGTGACGCGTTCCTGAATCAAATGAATTATGATTAACGAAAATGCGGGCAAACAATACATTATGGCTTAAAACTATTTGGGAAACAATAGAGACCCTTTATTGACACATAGCGAGTTCCTATATGATACATTGATCATCAATCAAAAGTTTTCCCTAAAGAATAAAAAAGCGTCCCGTATTTTGAACAGCGGCATAGAGAGCATGCGGTAAAGTCGTGACGTTTAAGGCACGTCACTGCGACTCCGCACCGTCAGCCTATTTCGTGATATCACACCGTCACCATATTTTGAGCAGCGGTGTGGCCAATCTTAATACTTATATTAGTATATAATATAACATTTAAAAATATGTCATGTACCATATTTAATCTTTCAAATCGAATTATATTATATAATTTATTGTCTAAATCGTCTTATGTTTTGTAATACATAAATAAATCTAAAATCTCAAGAAAGTTTACATTCTTAAGTTTACTTCTTGCAGGACTGCTCAGAACCTTCTTAGGCTAAGGCTTAGCCTTAGAAGGTTGCTAACCTTTCCCCGTTTTAACCGTGGTTGTTTTTCATGTAACTATGAAATTTCTTGAATTCTTTCAGAGACAGAAAAGAGCCAATCAGAGTGCTAGCCGCTAAGACGCTGCTTATCATCCTAAGTGAGGAGTCTGTGTCAGACAAATGGACGGCCCTAGCCAACTGCTGCGCGGATCATAACGGCTGCGTGTCGCCGCGGCGGCTGGCGGCCCTATTGTCGTATGTAGCCGCCCTGCCGGAGTTAATGGGCGATCCGTGCGAACAGATACAGAGTGACATTGACAGTTGCTTTGATAAGGTATGTGTTATGTGTTACAAATGAATGGCTAAACAAAAGACAAAAGGTTATTTTAAAGTTTAATTCCATGTAGTTAAGTTCTAAAAACCGGCCAAGTGCGAGTCTAACTCGCGTTCCAAGGGTTCCGTACGTCATTAAGTCTCACGCTTGACTGCACATTTCTAATAAGTTTTCCTGTCATCTATAGGGAAAGAACTATTTTGTGTATTTTTTTATAATTTTAGACACAGTTTCGGAGAGAAAGGGGGAGATAAATGGTAATTTTTTGCTTATTTTCTTGAATTACTTCTAAATGGTTTATTCTAAAATTATAAAATAATAATATTTGGGATTCTCATAATGAGCTCTATCATTTGATATGTAACACGATCTATAATTTGAAAAACTTTATTTTTTAATTTTCTCATTTACCCCCCAAAAGTGGCCTCCATGTTTCATTCATTCGTTCAAATTCATTCGTTTACGTTATATGTCCGTCTTTGGGTCACAAATTTACATATGCGTACCAAATTTCAACTTAATCGGTCCAGTAGTTTCGGAGAAAATAGGCTGTGACAGACGGACGGACAGACAGACCCACGAGTGATCCTATAAGGGTTCCGTTTTTTCCTTTTGAGGTACGGAACCCTAAAAAGTAGGCGAGTCGACTGTGACGTTACTACATACGTTTTCATTTAAATTCAATATTAGTTAATCGTTTTGACAGTTCTAAAAAAGAAGCCGATTTGACTGGTAGGAAAGTAGCCAATTAAAAAATGGCAAAACAAAAGACAAAAGGTAATTTTAAAGTTTAGTTTAGTTAAGTTCTAAAAAACTGTAAAAATTAGAATGTCTCAGTGTAAGTGTAAGGCCTGAGTGGACGCTCGGAGCGGAGCGTTCGGCGGGGCGTGCAGCGTGGCGTCGGGCTCACGCGTGATGTGAGCAGCGTGCACTAAGGCCGCTCCTATACGTGCGCATTTGTTTAACATGCACGCCGCACGCCCCGCCCCGCTGCACGCCCAACTCGAGCGTCCACTCAGGCCTTACACTTATTCAAGTATTCGTATACAACAGGGATGTTGCGGATACCGATTTTTTGACATCCGCGGATGCGGATGTGGATGCGGATTTTTAAAGGCTCACATCCGCGGATGCGGATGCGGATGTCAAGATAGTACCATAAAAAACGTCAAATATTACATTTTAGTAATTTTTATTTCAAAAAACCGGCCAAGTGCGAGTCGGACTCGCGTTCCAAGGGTTCCGTACATTAAGTCCCACTCACGCTTGACGCTTGACTGCTCATTTCTAATAGGTTTTTTTGGTTAATGACTAAATTATACCTAGCAGTCTAGCACTTACGCCGATGCTAAGACGTTCCTGTACCGACCTGTTCCACATCCGCATCCGCATTAAATCCGCATCGATTTTATGCGGATGCGGATGCGGATGCGGATGTTGAAAATAATGCGGAAGTTCCGCGGTTGCGGATGCGGATATTCGCAACAACCCTGGTATAGTTTGTAGTTTTCTAATAGACCCCGAAGGCTAATCCTATTGTCTATTGTTAAGAAAAACCGCTCGTGCCACGTGCCACAACCACCTGCATAAAAAATCGGTACTTCGGTTACTGAGTGCCGGCGAGTCGAACGCTACGCAGTCTAAAATGTGTCATCGAGATGCGTAACAAAGGCGCGTTATCGGAGAGCGCGCCTACACTGGTTTTTTGAGCGTTGGACTAGCCCGCGCTCAGGTGCCAAATAGAATAATTAGGACCCTTACCCTGCAGGTAAGTAGCACGTGCGGTTTTACTGAACAATAGACAATAGGATTAGCCTTCGGGGTCTATTATTATTTTATTATTATTACAGCTTTATTTATTTCAGCGAAAGGTGTACAGTTTGTAATATAGCAGATTTTTTTTTTGATATAATATAATTTTTGTTTATTTTATTATGTTGTTTTATTACTTCATTTCACTGATCCCTGTTGGGTAAAAGCCTCCTCGAGTCCCTTCCATTGTTCTCTGTCTGTAGCTAGTTTCATCCAATTTTTTCCCGTTTTTTCAACTACTTCAACTATGTCGTCTGACCAGCGCTTTTGTGGCCTACCCTTATATCTTTTTCCTGGTGGTCCTGTCCATTCAGTCACAATTTTAGTCCACCTTTTGTCCGTGTATCTTGACACATGGCCAGCCCATTGCCATTTTAGACGCAGTGTCTGTTTTAGGGCGTCCACAAGCTTGGTTTTTTTCCTGATCTCTTCATTTCTGACTTTATGTATTCGTCTTAGCTTCAACATACTCCTTTCCATGGCGTGCTGACATGTGGAAATTTTATTTTTTATTTTTTATTCGGGGTCTATTAGAAAGCTACAAACTATACTAGAAAGCTACAAACTATATACAAGCACGAGTGTTTACCCCAGAGCGCCGGCATGCTGGGCGCGCCGGCGCGCGGCGTGGCGGCGTGGGGCGCGGGCTGCGCGCGCGCCGGGTGGCTGGGCGTCACTGCGCGAGTGCGTGCCAGCAGAAACAGCTCTTGCGTCAGCGCCGTGTGTGCCAAGTGCCAGGAACCACTCATACAGGTACACTCCACATTTAATCATGACTCATATTCATATTAAAAAAAAAAATAAAAAAAAATAAAATAAAAAAAAAAAGATGACCTTCCGTCACTGAATAAATAATAGTACTAAGTACAGAAGACTCACTCTCTAACAAAACGCGTCTGTTACGATCAGCACAGATATGGCCGCTAGGTGGCGACAGCGCCACGCGCGGCTTATGGCTTTCCCCAAAATTGGGGCCGAACAGATGTACTTTTAGCTACCTGTAGCAAATCGACGAAATCGCGGAATGAGACACGCCCGCTTCCGTGTAGTTTTCCAACCCTATTTAGCATCATACCATGTTTGTAAATTATTATTTACTAGCTTTTGCCTGCGACTTCACCCGCGTGGAGTTAGTAATTTAGGTAGCTTATTTTTGATCCAATCTGCTTTTTATCGATTCTCCGTACGAACTTTCACCCCCCTTTTCACCACCTTAAAGGATGACTTCTGGGATAAAAACTACCCTATGTCCTTCCCAGGACTCAAAACTATCTCTATACCAAATTTCTCTTTTCCAGGTTCTAAAATTCAAATGCTCAAAATGCTGCGACACATACTTCTGCGAAAAGTGCTACCTGTATGACAAAGACTTGACGACAGTCAGCGGGCACAAGAATACTCATTTAGTTAACGAAATTATTGATGGAGAGGTAAGCAACCACAGCCAACATTTACACATATATGGGAGTAGTAGACATAGTACTAATACTTTAGGGGGTTCATAAATTACGTCATCTATTTTTGACCCCTAAAATCATCCAAAAATCATGCTTCGAATGACCCCGTTTCCTCCTACATCATCCGATGTCCAGACCCCCCCCCCCATTTGAAATGACGTAATTTATGAATAGCCCCTAGGTTGCAAGTTGTAAAATGTGTTATACAAACTAGACGGGAAACAGGAGGCGTCTCCTTCACACAAAATGAAAGAGTTCGAAATTTTTATAGGTTTCGTCTTGTGTAAATGATTGGTTTCTTTTTGAAATTTTATGGCCAAGATGCATATTCATATATTTTATACATATTCTTATAATCCCTTTTATGACTTTAATTTAAATGGGAATTTAATATGAATAAGTATAACGATTTTCTTAATATGTTACGGAAATGTAACATCGTTGTAGTTTAGGATGAAATTATGACGTTCCATGCCTAAAGTGTCCTTATCCACATGAAGGATAAGTACTCTTTAGGCATGCAACGCAAAAATTCTATTTTCTAATTTCAGACAAAACCCCAAGAATGTCCAAGCTTCGTCAAAACCATGAGACGATTCTTCTTCTGCACCAAAACTAGGAAAAAGGCCAAGAAGAAGACCACAAAAAAAGCGACTAGCATGACGAAAGAGAAGGAGATAGTTAAGAAAGAGAGGCCGGCTATGTTCACGTCGACTGTGGGGAAAGCGTCGGGCCACGTGAATAATAACCCGGCGAGCATGCTGCAGGATATTATAGTGCAGTTGGAAACACAGAACAAGTGAGTACTATCAGCTAGCGTGAAAGAGAAGGAGATAGTTAGGAAAGAGAGGCCGGCTATGTTCACGTCGACTGTGGGGAAGGCATCGGGCCACGTGAATAATAACCCGGCGAGCATGCTGTAGGATATTATAGTGCAGTTGGAAACACAGAACAAGTGAGTACTATCTAGGAAATGCAATCTCGCACCAAGATTGGCGATTCGAGATCTCGCACGAAAAATCTAAATCGAGATAGGGTGTTTCGAGATCTCGACCGTCAGACTTTCGAGATTGAGATTAATCTCGACGAGATCGAGATTACACAAAGTAATTAAAAATGTCCTAATCTGGTCAAAAATCTCTAAGAATTCTGTAAATACTACTTAGGGTACTATATGTTATGTATTGAAAATAAAAACAGCAAATTTAATCAACATATAACAAAAAAAAATACTTTTATTTAAACTAAAATAAACAAGATAAGTCTTATTTAGCTCTAATTAGCGCGTAACTATGTTAGAAAGAAAAAGTGGACTTTAAAAAAAATCTCCAAACTGGTATCTTACTTCGTTTCAGACATTTTTGAAATGATTATCACAAGTTAACTTCACTAAACAACAGTAAAACGAAAAAGCAGAGGCACTAACATGCCCAAACAACTTACAAAATGTAATGTGTGCGAGCAAAATTCATATTAATAATTATGGGTACCCTAAGTTATCGTCGGCTAAAGCTGGCTACACACAATAGCACTGCCTGAACAACATGAATCTAAGTTCAAAAAGATTACTCAAAACAAAGTAATTCACAGAGATTCAATCTCGTTTGAGATCTCGAAAATTTTAATCGAGATCTCGACCAAGATTGCATAAATCGAGATTCCCATCAACAAGATTGAATCTCGCAAATTAGTGCGAGATCTCGCGAGATCTCGAAATTGCGAGATCGAGATTGCATTCCCTAGTACTATCAACTAGCATGAAAGAGAAGGAGATAGGAAAGAGCGGCCGGCTATGTTCACGTCGACTGTTTGAAAGCTCCATGAAACCAAGTTTTCCTTACATACTATTTCAAATTCACAGCCTTCATTCTAGAATACTCATCATTCTCAATCCTCGTAACGTCTGTCTGTCTGTTTTTGGGAAAAAAATACAACATTTTAAAAACTCGCTGGTATTTCGTAAACATCTTTTGTTTCCAGAGCTCTAGAGGAACTGTCGAATCAGTTACAAAATACGAAAGATCCAGAAGAGGGGCTCAGGGTGAAGGTGGACGCTCACTGGAGTCAGATATCCAAGCAAATAAACAGGCTGAAAATACTAAAGGTAAGTCAAGTCACTTAACCGTTTCGACGCTGTGTCAAACACAAAAGCTGTCACTCAGACGCCACGTCATTGAAATGTCAAAACTGAAATTGAACTTTATGCATATGCAGGTAGGCATAGACTAGGAATCCTCTAGACGGAGTATAGAGCAATTATTTCATGAAACCGATGCTGCCAGAATTACCGGGGTGCGGGGGGACGAGGTGAGCGAATCCCGTGCCGTGATTGATCCGTTCAAAGACACGGACCAATCACGGTACGGGATTGACTCGAAGATGGAGTAAAACTACCGTATAAGTGGCAGAGGGGGTAGCGTTACTATGCTCAGTCTAGAGGATGTCTTGTCTGTGCACGTAGGTCTATGTTGCTCTGTGGTCTGTGACCAATTAATCGGTCTTTGGCGTTGAACCTACAGTGCGGCTGCGGATATATCGGTCATTGGCTTCTAAAAGGTTAACTGAGCATGTAAGTAAGATTTGAAGTAGGATTTGATCGTCATTTTTGAACTGTCAATCCAAATATTGGAGCGTTCAAGTATTACGTAACGCAATTTTTGGACATTTTTGACCCCCCTCCCCCTCATGTAACGCGCCGTAACGTTTTTCTGTAAGTAAAACGTTACGTAACCACCAAGTGACCATTTTTTTACCTAAAGGCCACAATTATGTGGCGTAAACTACCGTAAAGTGGCGAAAAGTTCTGAGGGGTTAAAAAACAATGTTACGTAACGCGTAGTTCAAACCCCCCTCCCGCCCCTGTAACGCATTTCTCCCCCCGAATTCGTTACGTATGGGTTAAGAACTGCCTTAGCAAAAGAGCCTATAACCGAACGGCGAAGAGGGTGAAACGCTGGCCCCTCCAGTTTAGAGGGTAGGACCAAATCCCCCCCCCCCCCCTCTCACTGAGAGGGGAGTCCTACACACTGTGCGTTGTACAATCATCTTTTGATTACAGGAAAACCTCTCATCCAACACAACACTGCCTACAGCAGAACCCGAACACCCTCAAGCCTTCGACCTCTTCAGCCCCATACCGACTCTAGAACAGAGCGACAAGCGCTCCAAGCTGTCCCAGGCTCCGAGAGTACTGAGCCTGGACTCCGGAAACTTCTCCGTGATGTCCAAACAGGAGCCGCTGGTGACAGTGTCCGGAGATGCCTTGAAACCGGTGATGGTGCATAAGTCTGACAGTATATCCACGGTTTCGATGAGGGATATTAGCAGTTGGTATAATGGTAAGAGTTCCAACAGTTGTTATACTTGTTATGCTATTACTGGGTCCCACCTCAACACATAAGACGACACGGAGACGGCTCATATTCAATAGTTGTGGCCACTGTTACATTCTGTATTCTTGGAATTTGCAATTATGATAGTTAAAAAAATACGTCCGTAAAGAAAGTCCGTTTGATATGAAGTTAAGATGGCTCGATAAAAACATTCGTCTAATGGTGGTTCGACACTAGCTATTATACAACATCGTGTGACAGGGTCAACAACTCAACATGATAGTATCGATAGTTTTTTTTCTACTCCCGTACTTTTATTTGTCATTTAAAGGGTCGTGCACACATCTTTAAAAACCTACCTTATAGTTGTCAAGACAAGTCTTTAGTCTATTCCCCAAACAAGCATTTGTGCATACACGCAGCACCTTTTTCGATACTTCGTGTAATTGAATTGAATTGAATTGAAATCATTTATTTCGAACAAAAGTCTATAATGTGTTAGTAACATAAATACTAAAATGACCACTTAAAAAATATTGTATGAAATAGGTATACATTATTTTTATTACAGAAACTGAACACGCAAGCAAGCAAATAACCCTGCCGAGCCAAGCAGACTGCACGTCCCAGTCCATATCAGCCACAGAACAAAAATACGCGGCCGACATCCGCTCAGTAGAGACCAGTAACGACAAGATGAAGGAACTGAACGCGGACCTGGACACGGTGCTAGACCGGCTGCAGCAGATACTGACTAATAACTTTGCTATGGATGGTAAGTGTTACTAAACCAGGCAGACTCGTCCCAGTCCATATCAGCCACAGAGCAAAAGTACGCGGCTGACATCCGCCCAGTAGAGACCAGTAACGACAAGATGAAGGAACTGAACGCGGACCTGGACACGGTGCTGGACCGGCTGCAGCAGATACTGACTAATAACTTCGCTATGGATGGTAAGTGTTACCAAACCAGGCAGACACATCCCAGTCCATATCAGCCACAGAGCAAAAATACGCGGCTGACATCCGCTCAGTACAGACCAGCAACGACAAGATGAAGGAACTGAACGCGGACCTGGACACGGTGCTGGACCGGCTGCAGCAGATACTGACTAATAACTTCGCTATGGATGGTAAGTGTTACCAAACCAGGCAGACACATCCCAGTCCATATCAGCCACAGAACAAAAGTATGCAGCTGACATCCGCTCAGTAGAGAGCAGTAACGACAAGAGGAAGGAACTGAACGCGGACCTGGACACGGTGCTGGACCAGCTGCAGCAGATAAGATAAGATAAAAGATAGTTTATTCAAGTAGGCATAATTACAATGCGCTTATGAACGTCAAATAAAGCTAGGTAGACCGGCTCCAACCCTACACCTCTGCCCTGAGAAGATTTCAACTATATACTGACTAATAACTTCGCTATGGATGGTAAGTGAAACCGAAAACCCAACTATCGGGTATTTTATGATTTCGTTCCCAGGCCGGACGACCCGATAGTCGGGATCGTGGTGCTACAGCTTTATATGACGATTTTTTTATGGCCTGGCGCGGATGTCTTGTTTGGCTGGGTAGCAATGAATGTGTTAAAAAAGACTGGATTTGCCAGTTAGAATATTTTTTGACAAATATTATGCACCTGTACCATAATGCGTTATTCTGCTGCCTGTATGTTTTCACAAGAATTATATACTTGGCAGAAAAAGAAGTCAAGTCTTCAATTCGTAATTTTTCAATGTACCTACTGTTATTCTGCTCAAAAGATACATTGACTCCCCCCTTTTTATAAGCCAGAGTGAATTTATTCCTACAGTTATTTTAAATTTTATTACAAAGTAACAGGGTTCAATTTCCTTTGTTTTCCGACACCCCATTATTCCCATTGAAGACTAAACTCTGCCGTTTTCCTTTCAGAATCTTCGTTCGACAACAACCAACTACGTGAAACCGCTAACGAAATGGAAGGCTTGCTCGGGACGCTCATCCGAGGCGTGGAACAGAGAGCTACCCTCAATGCCACTAAGGGGTTAGTCTAGCGTTAACCCTTTGAACGCCACGCCATCGTGAACCTTGTAAGAATGCACGAAGGTTGATATTGGGCTGTAGCTGCGCGCGTCATGTGACGTCTTTGGCGATCAAAGGGCTACTATTATGTTAAGGCCCACTAACCCGGGGTTAACCAGTTAAACCGTTAACCCAGTGTCAAATTGTACTGGTCACCATGGTAACTCCAGATTTAACCGGTTAACCCTGGGTTAGTGAATGGTGCAAGTGGCCCTAAGGGGTTAGTCTAGCGCTAACTACTATGTTAAGGCCCACTTGCACCATCCCACTAACCCGGGGTCAAGCGGTTAACCTTTTCCACGCCGTGTCAAACACAAAAGACGCCACATCATTGAAGTGTCAAAACTGAAGTTGAACTTTATGTATATGCACGTAGGTCGATGTTGCTCTGTGGTCTGTGACCGATTAATCGGTCTTTGGCGTTGAACCTACGGTGCGGATATATCGGTCATTGGCGTCCAAAAGGTTAAACCGATAACTCAGTGTCAAATTGTACTGGTAACCATGGTGACTTCAGATTTAACCGGTTAACCACGGGTTAGTGGAATGGTGCAAGTCTGCCTAAGTTGACTATTTTCGACATGTTACCGCCCCTATTGCTTTGGTAATGCTAATGGATATAGGTAAACAGTAGAGCTGTTTTACCCGTTTCATGTACCACTTGTAAAGCTTTGGATTCCTCCGCAAACGGTGCCGTCATATGACGGCCGCTATGTATAGCGGTGAATGACGTCACTAGAACGTTGTCTATGTAAACAAGATGGCGCGGTTTCCTAGACGACGTTGATTGTCAACGTAACGTAAAAAAGCGGTGCCGTCATTTGGATGACGGCCGCCATGACCTTGTCGATAGTTTCGTGAACGTTTTATTAGATAGCGGTGACGCCATTTTGAATAAATGACACGAGATTTGAATAAATGATTCCGTACTACGATTATTTTCCTCTTCTGATGATATTTCATCCTCCAAGTAAATTATAGATGGTCAAGCAAATCTTGTCAGTAGAAAAAGGCGCGAAATTCAAATTTTCTATGGGACGATTTTCCCTTCGCGCCTACATTTTTCAAATTTGCCGCTTTGTCCTTGGTGGCTGACGGTGTGTTATGACGCCGTGGTACTTTCCACATGTCGTCACCGTAAAGACGGCCGTCTTTTGCGGCCGCTATATGACGGCACCGCTTTCGGAGGAATCCAAAGCTTAAGCTGTTGTGAACCTCAGGTGGCATGAGCTTTCTCTGCCAAAAATGTGGGAGGTCGTACCGCTCACGCATCGGCCTCCACAGTCACAGAATAAGTAATAGTATTATCATACAGAATGGCCACGCACCGCCCCGCCCCGACTCGGATTACCTCGCCCCGCGACTGGCCGCGACATGAATCTGACGGACTTCTGGCATGCTTTCAGTAGAGCGACTTACGCACACATACATAATGACACGTGTACAGACGTGCCGCGCACACATATAAACGTAAATCATTTTTGATGTATGGCGTGTCCGCCCTGTGCCACAGTCACCAAACCCGTTGTCTAAACAGCAATGCATAAATCGTCTGCAATAGACCAGCCAGACCAGCCAGCTTTAACCAGACCAGCTATCATGGTCGCATTTTTATCACCTGTCATGCTATCGTAGAAATAGTTCTACGGCTACTTCGGACCATATTTTCACGGATTCGGATCGGATTCGGATAGGACGTAGTGCGAAACCGCTCTAAGGGTTGATTTAAACGGCTCGCGAACTCGAATGCGATTTTAGTTACATTCCGGACTGTTGGTTACGTCCAATTCAACCGACCGATCAAAACCCGCAATGTAATGAAACTCGCATGCGAGTTCTCGCATCGTCTAAATGAGCCGTAAACTGTGTACTTTAGTTATACTAAATATTTGAAATGTCTCAAGTGTCTTTAAAGGCTCAAATGTAATGTGTTTTTTAATTATGCTTTATGTTTATATTTTTGTTTCGGTGAAATTATATTATGAACTTTACTAAGCATCTCATTAGATTTATGTTGAAAGTACTTATATCTTATAAGAATCTCAATTGATCTGAGTATACATAGTTTTAAGTGTCTCGTTTTATAAGAAATGTATTATATTTCTTGGTGTGAAAATGAAACTATACCGTCCCCTTTTTAAATCGATACTCAATTGAATTGATATATACTTTAAGGATAAAAACCGCATTTAGAAAAGTAACATGCCATATATTTTATAAAATGTACATTATTGCCATTTCTTAAATAGGTAAATATTTAATGTTACAATATCTCATACTGGTTGTATCTACTCTATGTATGATAAATACATTGCTTCATTTCATTGTGCTTAGTGAAATTAAAATTAAATATGATAGTAATAAAATAAAGCAATCTATTCAGAGTTCGGAGTTAAGCGTATGCGGTGGTCGTTTTAAAGTACGTTGACACCACGGTCATAAACATTTTAAAGTGGGCTATGACTATACGTATAAGCATAGTAAACATAAACTGAAATAAGTGGCCATAAAGTGACCAAGCCTTCCATTGGCCGAACCCGGAATCGAACTGGCCTCTTAAGCTTACAGATGTAGTGAATAATTGTTTTCCATCGTATTTCCTCGGTTCGTATTTGTCATGCTACTTCAGTCAACCTCAGGAATTTTTGTACCAAGACTGACTGAAATAGCAAGATACGTTCATACGTTTCCGTGAAGTGGAAAATAATTATGCACTACATCTGTACGCGGCTAACCTCTAGACCACCCGGGCATTTTACGGACAAGTTCGTCAAAATTAAACCTTAATGATTTCCGTGCACAGTTTTAATAATATATTAGTGTAAATGCTCCTATTTCTGCTAATAGTGTTTGTGTGATATTATAATTATTATCGTGGAGTCAACTTACATCAAAACAAAACAATTATGTGTAAGGTATCTGGTGTTCGTGTCTACAGAATGATTATATGTGATGATATAATAATAACTTTAGATCCAAATCTTAAAATACTGTACTTAAATTTATACAAAATATTATTTTTCTTATAAAATAATGTATATAAAATAAAGCAATTTAATTGCTTCAGCACAACCTCTATTACTTAAAATTGATGTATAAATTCATATAAAATTCAATTGACATAGAAATGTTAGCATAATATCATGTTTTTATAAATTTCATGGACGGATAATTCCTAATTATAATTATCTACATTTGGGTATAACTTTTTATAAAAGATTAAAAGTAAATAAAAAAGACAATAAATCTTGGATTTCATTTACATAACATACATACTCGTTTTTCATCCCCATTTGCGTTATTATTTTTATAATGTTATCATTAGTTACACACAACTGAATAATTTTCGCGTACTTACAAATAAGCAATTAAAATGAATACGACATTCATACATTATTCTGTCAAATATACTTTACAACAATTTATAAGACCAGCATTCTACACATACAATTTATTCTACTAGCATAATGTAATATAAAATATATATAAATACGTCGTCCTGCACGTGAAATATGTTCTAAAATAATGTTTTGGAAGTGTCAAAATGTCATTAAATTGACCTTATTGCATTCGTCATACAGCATACAGTTCTTGACGTGTATTGATAGATTATACTAAAACCTCAAATGGTACTGCTATCTCATTTGCATGTGTTTTTTTTAAACTATAACCGAGATTTTTCTTATTTCGGTTTAAAAACAAACAAGTTAGTACTTTACTCCCTTCAAACAAAGTCTGTATTCGCTTGTGTCATTTAAACAAATACTTAGGCATCACGCTCAATTCGCATTTAAAACAAACTGTAAAATCAACAACCAAAACACAACCTTACTCCCGTATTCTAAAGTTTATATTGGTTTGTTCCTTTGAATTGATTACCAACTAATTCGAGTACAGTCGCCATCAGATATATCGGGACGGCCAAGGTGCTCACAAATATCTGAACACGCCTCTATTGTAGAGGAGTTAAAATGCGTGTTCAGATATTTTTGTACACCTTGGCCGCTCCGATATATATGATGGCGGCTGTAGGGACGCGCTTTTCGAAACAGGACTTTGCTCCATCGATTTAAAGTAGATATTGCCTAGTTCCGCTTACTGCTGTTGATGAGGTATTTGCAACAGTGCGTGAGGAGGTGTTTCTCCTTTTCAACGGAGCCGTTCTGGTGTATCGCGGTGGGGCCGCCGCGTTCGCGGGTGTAGATGTCTAAGCCGTATTGACCTGAAATAAAAATATATATCATAAGTAAGGGCCCGGGCACACTTAGCGTCTTTCGAGCGTCAGTGTCTAGCAAACTATGGCTGCTGCTCGACGGCGAGTGGGACAGCGCTCTGCACGTGTATAGCTGTCCCGCTCGCATCTGTAATTGTAGATAATTACCTTCCTCCGGGAACGTGATGTAGAAGGACACCACGTCGTGCTGCACGTACTTGCTGAGCCGTTTCTCGTCGACGCCATTTTTGTGCAGCGTCGAGTGAGACAGCGCTATGCATATGTACAGCTGTCCCGCTCGCACATGTAGTTGTAGGTATAATTACCTTCCTCCGGGAACGTGATGTAGAAGGACACCACGTCGTCCTGCACGTTCTGCTGCACGTACTTGCTGAGCCGCTTCTCGCCGACGCCATTTTTGTGCAGCGTCGAGTGAGACAGCGCTATGCACGTGTACAGCTGTCCCGCTCGCACATGTAGTTGTAGATAGTTACCTTCCTCCGGGAACGTGATGTAGAAGGACACCACGTCGTCCTGCACGTTCTGCTGCACGTACTTGCTGAGCCGCTTCTCGCCGACGCCATTTTTGTGCAGCGTCGAGTGAGACAGCGCTATGCACGTGTACAGCTGTCCCGCTCGCACCTGTAGTTGTAGATAATTACCTTCCTCCGGGAACGTGATGTAGAAGGACACCACGTCGTCCTGCACGTTCTGCTGCACGTACTTGCTGAGCCGTTTCTCGTCGACGCCATTTTTGTGGAGTGTGGCCATGAAGTCTAACGCGGGGCTGAGACAGCGCTATGCATGTGTACAGCTGTCCCGCTCGCGCCTGTAGTTGTAGATAGTTACCTTCCTCCGGGAACGTGATGTAGAAGGACACCACGTCGTCCTGCACGTTCTGCTGCACGTACTTGCTGAGCCGTTTCTCGTCGACGCCATTTTTGTGCAGCGTCGAGTGAGACAGCGCTATGCATATGTACAGCTGTCCCGCTCGCACATGTAGTTGTAGATAGTTACCTTCCTCCGGGAACGTGATGTAGAAGGACACCACGTCGTCCTGCACGTTCTGCTGCACGTACTTGCTGATGCTGAGCCGCTTTTCGTCGACGCCATTTTTGTGCAGCGTCGAGTGAGACAGCGCTATGCACGTGTACAGCTGTCCCGCTCGCACCTGTAGTTGTAGATAGTTACCTTCCTCCGGGAACGTGATGTAGAAGGACACCACGTCGTCCTGCACGTTCTGCTGCACGTACTTGCTGAGCCGCTTCTCGTCGACCCCATTCTTGTGGAGTGTGGCCATGAAGTCGGCGAGCGGGCGCGACATGCGGAACTGGAGTTCAAGCTCGCGGCCAGCGAACACTAGCGCCTCCTGGGGATTATTGGTGTAATTAATTGATTAATTTGTTTACAAGGCTGGAGTGGCCTATTGCTAGGCAAAGGACTCTATATAGGTACAGTGGGCCAAGAAAGTGGTCTACCAGTTTTGACAAAAGTTTCTGCGAGATCTAACGATCGCTAAGGTTGACTTTTAACGTTGACGTTTAACGTAAATCGACCTTGTTGTCTCACGACGTTCAAACGAACCTCGACCGTAGACCACATTTTTGGCCGACTGTACGTATCCGGCCCCGTAGACAACATGCCAATCGCTAACGATACGTAGCGAACCAAACGCAACTGTCACTGTCGCACTAATATGGAAGAGTCAGGGAAGAGTGATAGAAATACATCAGAGACACAAAGCGATTCAATGGCGAAGCGCGAGCGATTGTCACCTTGGCTAGGCCGCCTGGATATTATGAAATGAAGCTTTGCATCAGTCTTTGGCAAAAGCGTCAAGTTCGTCTGGCCATCTACAACAAGGTCTACCCGGGGCGCCTTTTGTACACGTTTTAGAAATTCATTTTGCTACAAACTGCAGTTAAGCGCCATGTGCAAGAACAATATTATCTATACGTAATCTTAAAAGGAGCTGTAATTCAAAAGGGTATGAAGGAAATATATACTAGTGTTGCTAAGATCTTTGTCCAGCAGGAGGCTTGCCTTTTTGGTTGATGATGATGATGAGAGCGCTGGTGGCCTAGCGGTAAGAACGTGCGACTTGCAATCCGGAGGTCGCGGGTTCAAACCCCGGCTCGTACCAATGAGTTTTTCGGAACTTATGTACGAAATATCGTTTGATATTTACCAGTCGTTTTTCGGTGAAGGAAAACATCGTGAGGAAACCGGACTAATCCCAATAAGGCCTAGTTTCCCCTCTGGGTTGGAAGGTCAGATGGCAGTCGCTTTCGTAAAAACTAGTGCCTACGCCAATTCCTGGGATTAGTTGCCAAGCGGACCCCAGGCTCCCATGAGCCGTGGCTAAAATGCCGGGACAACGCGAGGAGGAAGAAAAGGAGATGATGATAAGACAGAATAAAACGAAAGGGATTTTACCTGGTGGGTGATGGGTACAAGGCCGAAGAGCCTGGTGGCTTTCGTCGGTCCCCATTCGCCGCTGGCGCAATCTGGTAGAGGAACCATCACTGTCTGCAACTCTGCACAGCAGATCTGAAAATATGAACACATATATTTACAGGAACATTCTATATACCACATTGTATTATTAATTTTTACTCGATAATCTGTCCGTGATCTGGGTTCTAGCAGAATTATCAGTGCTTCACCCGAAAGAGTGGAGCGTATTACTGAGCCAGAACCCTTTTGTTTTGCTGCAACGCACACAGCACATTTATTGATACATCTTGTTCCTGATTTTAGTTTTAGTTTGATATTGTTATATATTGTTTCTGTTTTTTCTGTTAATGTGTGTATTGTGGCAAGCTAATAAATGGTTTATCTATCTATCTATCTATCTATCTACATGAAAATGTATATTTATCTGTTAGAGAACAGAATAGGTAAGAGACAACTGAAACCTCGACTACTGGATGCATTTTAAATGTTCTAGCCCAATAACCCTTTGACCGTCAAAGACGTCAACTGACGCGCGCGGCTACAGGCTACAGCCCAATATCAACCTTCGTGCATTCCGACAAGGTTCACGATGACGCGCCGCGCAAGATACACTAAATTCTGAATTGGTCCTTCGAACCGGATCGATACGTGCATATTCCAAAGTCCCAACTGGTTCGAACTGTAAAGCTTGTAACTTGTAATGCAAGCGGATGTCACTTTTTGACAGCTTTTGTTAGAAAGGGACTTCCACTTGTATTACAAGTGGAAGTCCCTTTCTAACAACTTTTTGCACCAATGTACAAAAAAATCGAAATGTTTTAACCGACTTTTTGCCAGTATGCAATGCAGGCATTATGTTAGGTATTGAATAAATTTAAAAGTGGAAAAAATACTGTCTTGGGTGAGACTTGAACTCACGGCCTCTGGATAAATATTCCAGCGCTCTGCCATGTGAGCCAGCAAGACCTCATCCATAGCCAGCAAATCTTTCCACCGTATTATGGGTCTAGGGGACCCTTAGCGACATCTACCGTAAGAGCGTTACACTTCTTAAACGGCTACCGGAGTTCCAAGTCATATTGGAAATTCACCAGTTACGATGTGCTACCCATACTAATTTAATTTTTTTACAAGCAGAAACGTCTGCGACCGATGCTATTAAGCTTATAATAGATTTAAAAGTGGAAAAATTACTGTCTTGGGTGAGACTTGAACTCAGAGGCCGTGAGTTCAAGTCTCACCCAAGACAGTAATTTTTCCACTTTTAAATGTATTCTAAGCTTAATAGAGCGTTTTCCAAAAAAAGTGTACATTTCATTCTGTCTTCAAAATATTGACTTCTTGGGCTCATTTTACTCAGAATCATTTGTACATTCACGCCTCATACATAAAAAAATGTGTCCAAAAAATTCCTTTCCAGATCGTCACATTCTTGTATGAATTTTTTTTTATTTGTATGAACGTGACGCACTGGAAAAAATTTTTTTCATACAAAATTTTGGGACACATTTTTTAATGTATGAGGCGTGAATGTACAAATGATTCTGAGTAAAATGAGCCCAAGAAGTCAATATTTTGAAGACATGAATGAAATGTACACTTTTTTTTGGAAAACGCTCAGACGTTTCTGCTTGTAAAAAAAATTAAATTATGTTAGGTACCTTGAATTTGCAGACGCTCTTGAACTTCATAGGCTCGCCGGTGAGATACTCCCTCGGTGTGACAGCGTTCGCGAATATGTCGAGCAGGAAGGCGCCTGAGCACGGCGCGTGCACCCGGAACGATACAACGTTGCCGACCACTGACTGAAAATGAATAAAGCTTGTTTTATGAATTTAAGGGGAGGCCTTTGCCTAGCAGTGGGAGACAATAGGCTGGTAACAATAAAATGCTGAAGACTGGTCCCTAAAGCCATTTTTGGTGGTGCGTGAACTTGCAAACAATTATCGATAGATTATTGTAAATTGAAAACGGTAGGCCCTCAGTGCCTTAATTGAATTGATCGATCAAACACCGCAATGTAATTAAATCGCATATAAGCTCTCGCAGCGCATTGCGCTCGATCACGACATTGCGCGGTATGAGTTTAAGTGACGTCGTCTTCGATGTTTACGTGCTTTTAGCAACTTTTCTTTGTATAAGACCAGTACCTAGAGTCTGTTCAGAAAGAGAAGAGTCGTGGAATGTATTCGGCCCCATACATTCCACGACTCTTCTCTTTCCGCATAGACTCTAATTGTAATGAATGAAGATAGATAGACAAGATAAAAAAAACTGTATTGGTCCTTCGAGCCGGATCGTACCTGCATGACGAATCTCTTGAGGCTGACGCCGTCGAAGCCGTCGCCCTCGGTGTCGTAGAACTTGAGGTTGTAGTGGAAGATGAGCGAGCTCTGCATGTGTGCCGGCATGGCTATGCGCATAGTCGCCGCACCTACACATACAATATATATTATTGTCATAGACTAGGAATCCTCTAGACGGAGTTTAGAGCAATTATTTCATGAAACCGATGCTGCCAAAAATACTGGGGTGCGGGGGACGAGGTGAGCGAGTCCCGTGCCGTGATTGGTCCGTTCAAAGACACGGACCAATCACGGCACGGGATTCTGACACTGACTCGAAGATGGAGTAAAACTACCGTATATTTGTGACAGAGGGGGTAGCGTTACTATGCTCAGTCTAGAGGATGTCTTGTCTGTGAGTATTGTTAAGAGGAAAAGGGACGACTTCACGTGACCGCTTCCGCATATAAACGTAATCCTCATTTTCCAACAAAAGGAACTAGGGTGAGGTGTTCATCAGTTAGCCACTAGTACCTATACAAATAGCCAAGCGAATATCTGGCGAACGCGACGTTGCCGCTTGGTGCAACCAAGGGCATTAGACACCTAAGCACTTTCCTTGCCTGCCCAACATAAATGCTTGGGTTTATATGTAAAGATTTTGCGGCAACTTGCAGTAAAACTCGAATTGTATCTAAATTCAAGGCTCGGAACCGGTTTTTAGGGTTCCGTAGCCAAATGGCAAAAAACGGAACCCTTATAGATTCGTCATGTCTGTCTGTCTGTCCGTCTGTCCGTCTGTCCGTCTGTCCGTCTGTCCGTCTGTCTGTCCGTCCGTATGTCACAGCCACTTTTCTCCGAAACTATAAGAACTATACTGTTGAAACTTGGTAAGCAGATGTATTCTGTGAACCGCATTAAGATTTTCACACAAAAATAGAAAAAAAACAATAAATTTTTGGGGTTCCACATACTTCGAACTGAAACTCAAAATTTTTTTTTTCATCAAACCCATACGTGTGGGGTATCTATGGATAGGTCTTCAAAAATGATATTGAGGTTTCTAATATCATTTTTTTCTAAACTGAATAGTTTGCGCGAGAGACACTTCCAAAGTGGTAAAATGTGTGTCCCCCCCCCTGTAACTTCTAAAATAAGAGAATGATAAAACTAAAAAAAATATATGATGTAGATTACCATGTAAACTTCCACCGAAAATTGGTTTGAGCGAGATCTAGTAAGTAGTTTTTTTTATACGTCATAAATCGCCTAAATACGGAACCCTTCATGGGCGAGTCCGACTCGCACTTGGCCGCTTTTTTCTTCATAAAAATATACCGGTATTATTACGTTCTTTTTCGTTATTTGGCTTATTATTTAATTTTTAAGGGGAAAATCGAATAATACGAAGTTGTTACCTAAATACAAGATTCAGTCCTACGTAAAGAAAGAGCATAATATAATTACAAATATTGGTATATTTTGGGTTTTACAAAAAAACCGGTTCCCGGCCCTGTACCTATTAGCTTACCAGTGGAGTCTGTGTACATGACAGCTTTAGTGTTGGGGTCACTAAAGTACAGTCCATAGCGGAAGAACAGAGAGCGCACGAACGGCAACTCTTCGAAGTCGTGGAGTGTTATGGGTGTTTTGAGCAGCTGCCAGTCGGACTGGAGCGGGTAGAACTCGTAGATGAACTCGCGCGGGTCCGTCAGGAAGTAGTGGTCATCGTACTCGTATCTGAAAGATGTTACAAGTATTTTAGTGTGCCACGTAAAAATGGTTTGCTTATGGAATTATATGGGTCTGTTCATCTGTATTTTATTTAAGTAAAAAAAAGTAAACTGATGGGATTATAAATGGTTTTCTGTAAAGGATTAAATTATTCTGCCCCATTCATTTGGACGCCTATAAAGTTCTTGAAGTTCTTGTTCCGTTTTGAGTTCTGTCCAGCTTTGGCAAGATCTGGCGCTTGCGTCTCGAATGGGGCTCTAACGATGCACTTGAGGCACCTAGATGCACCTTCAGCTTGTTGCACAGTCAGCAACAGAAGTTGTAAAGCGGGCCAGGTGTCATAAATGATCTTGACGCGACTTTATTGTTAAGAGAATAAGAGCGTGTTAAGGAAATGTTCAACACCTCGCCCGCTTAGCAACTTCTTGCAACAAATTTGGTCTGGCGTCTTTGTATTGTTGCTCTTATCCTTTTCTTTTACTTTGTTTTTCATCTTTTTGTCCTGTGTATGTGTGCTTTATCGAATAAATGACTTCTTTCTTTCTTTCTTCTGCTGCTGACTGTAGGTTCCAGCGAGTTATATTTATACTAACCTCAAACTATCACTCTTCCCCCTATTGCCCGGCTTCGGCGCGTCCTTCGCATTGACGAGATGCCTGGCGCCCCAGTTGCACTGCACGAACCGCCAGGCGCCCGCCACGAACACAGCGTTCCAGGAATTCCGGAACCGGTTGTCTTCGAACCGGACGCCCGGCTGGTAGCCCGCGGATTTGCTGTAGCCCTTGATCACTACGCAGTGGAGGCCGGCGTAGCTGGAAAAAGGATCATCATCTTTAGTATAAGCAAATTACACTCGTTACAAAGTTTCTCCGTAGATTGTGGTATAGGTACAAAGTCTCCACTCTGGTCCATTTGGTGAACCTGCTCTGAGGTCAGGCAGTTTTCAAGTATATTCGCAAATTAAGTTAGTTGTCCACTAGTAAGTTCCAAAAATCTCATTGGTCTGGGTCAGAATTGCAATCATCTGAATCACATAGCGACAAAGTTGGTAAAAGTGCATTAGGTGTTTGATGAACTTTTGGCAAAAGCTCAAGATGTGACTGACCTTTTTACCTTTCTTTCTTAAAAAAAAGTAAAACATAGAATTAATCTAAATTAACACTGCATTGAGAAAAAGAATCACTGTTCAACATACCTGCACAGTCTTTTAAACAGCACATGGTAACTCTCAGTCCCGTGCTTGATGCCCCGCAGCAGACCGAGCGGTGAGTCCCCCCTCAAGTTGTCGTCAAACTGTATGTTGTTTAGGTTCTTCACAGTTATCCAACGGAAGATCGTCCGCGCCTTCTCCACGTCGGTGGCGCAGCGGCCGACCAGCTGCCGGACTAGGTCTGTGAACGTTTTTTGGTCTTCTTGGGCTACCTGGTAGGGACGAAGAAGCATCATTAGTGACGATCTCAGAAGAATACAGAAATGTTTGAGTTCCGGGTCTTGGTCATTCCATTTTCCGTTGACTTTGGCCGTTTTATGAAAAAAGAGACCGCAGATTTATTTACAGTTCGTAACAAACAGTTCTCTTATGCTCGTTAATTAAGAGTATTCTGGTGAGTAGGTAATAAATATATGCTTGTGCCAGTAAATCGGATGCTATTGTTTAGATCGTTGGACGTGTGCCTCTTATGTGTTAAACACGCACGAATTGTGAGAAACAGAAGGATATAACTGAGGAAGAGAGTTTCTGTAGTGTACAATGCATATTGATAAGCTTGACTTTACCAAACTTGAATATGCACTTAAATGGTGAATTGTATGGTGTAAACACTATTCTTCGTTGGACAATTGGTCAAATAAACAGTCCACTGAATTTAGTCACACCTTACTTTTCACAAACACTATCACTACTACACACTGCTAATTCATTTCGATCATTCGTCACCCGTGCTCATACCGATTTCAACCAGACAACAATCTCAACCATTCACAAACGGCCGCAACGTTTTCCTCAATCAATCATAGGTGATTGATCTTTATGACGAGGCAAGTGATTTTATTACTCGCTAGACAGACGTAAAACAAACTTTCTTATTACTTAGGTGCGACAACAGGCGATGATGTGTAAGAAAGTTATTGTTTTATGGATTGCTGATGGAAGTAATTATGAGGTTTTGATGGTGAGAATCCAGAGGTCTTTTTATTGCAAGTTTGTTGCCACTGATATTATGTTACCTGTAAAGGTAGGGTAACATATACCTTTACAATATTTAGTTTAGTATATCGAACAGAGGCTGGTACTTACGATAATAAGAGATTATGTATTTGCTTATTATGCAATTATTTTCAGTTGTTTTACATTTCAATACAGTATAAAAGTATCAATGCAGCAGTGGTGTCCATAGCATCCGATATTCACCCGATGCACCTATCATAATACCTTACTTCAACATCGAATATCCATTTACCAGGACATTACTTCTCTGACTCAGTAAATGGTGTGTCAGTTTCTACATGACGTCCTTCCTAGGCCGGCAAGAGAGAGAGAGATATGGAAGGATAGAAAGAGAATCTTACCGAAATAGCTATCTTATCGACGTCAGCGAACTCCACGGGGTCCGTGTAGATGTGGAACTTGGAGACGAGCGGCGGCTGTGGCGGCGGCGCGCGCGCCGGGTAAGGGGGCGCCTCTTCGCCGTCGACGTATAGAGACGACCCCGCCGCGTATTCTGAACGGCGTTCTTGGATGAGCTCCATCATCTCGTGGCTTTGCTTTTCGACTAGCGCTGCTGTCGCTGCCCTGGGGAAATAGTGAGATAAACGGTTACAAAAGTTTCACTGAACTAGTGCCTGTGCCAATTCTTGGGATTAGTTGTCAAGCGGACTCAAGGCTCCCCGAATGAGCCGGGATAACGCTAGGAAAATGATGACTTTTTATGTTATTTTCGAGATCTGCTCTGAACTGCTGATGCCGCAGTGTTAGTGCCTCGATCTTGACATCTGGTCTTTTCTTTTTCCTTGGAAAGTCTTGTCTAGACAACTTATACAAGCATGCGATGTATTTGATCACTTACCTTTCATGCTCCAACATTTTCCTAGTCAAGCTCTCCTTCTTCTTATCCCTTCTCAGCGTCATGTTCTTCTCGAGATCCGCTCTCTCCTGCTGGTGCCGCAGCGTCAGAGCTCCGATCTCGGAGTCTGGTCGTCTCTTCTTGACTTGCATCTCTTGTTGGAACCTGTTCGTGAGTCTCTCGAGCTCTCTTTCCCACTCATCCTGTTGATATAGATAATGACATCGTAAAAGATCAGAAACGTCTATCAAATATAACAAGTCATTCATAATCGTTTAAACCTATCCTACAGTAAAACACGATGTAGGGCTAAGTTTTATGAACAGTCAGCAGCAGAATACTAAGCGGGCGATGTGTTCAAAATGATCTTGACGAATGATTTGATTTTATTGTTCAGAGAATAAGAGCGTGTCAAGGTAATTTTGAACACCTCGACCGCTTAGCAACTTCTGCTGCTAACTGAACAAGGGTGGGCTAACTGACTGAACACGATGTGAGTAAGGCCTACTCAGTCTGAGTTGAGAAAATTTGCTTTCTAACTTGCCAAAATGGCTTGCTTGATGTTGATAATGTTTTTCTTTGATAATAATGAAAATATGGAACAATTGACCTTCTCAAGCGAGATTCGAACTCAGTTACCTAGTTTTTAGGTATGATAAATTATACCTAAAAACGTAATAATTGCTGTATACCTGTATTTCGTCTCGTATTCTTCTGTTCTCTTCTTCGCGGTGTTTCGAGAATTTTCTGTACAAGTCATCTTCTTCCTGGCGGTGTTTCATCTCCAGCTTCGTTTGTTCATCTCGATCCTGAAACAAACAACAATGAATTGAGTATATTTTATACATACCTACTGTCTATAAACTCACATTACCTCACAGTACGTAGGAAATATAGGCACATAAGTTGAGGTTTGGTTTTAATTAGATCATAAAGAAAACGCATTGAACCGGTTTTAAGGCCCGAGATAAAACGCATTGAACCGGTTGTAAGGCCCGAGATACAATATTCATCTCTCATTCTGTAGTATAGCAGTGTCCCTACTTACGTAAGTAAAACTTACAAGTATATCTTGGGCCTAAAGACTGAAGTGGTTCCAAAAGTGCTCCGTGAACAAAGTTTTCTACGGAGCATTAAAAAGCTGATTTTTGTGTGAAAAAAGTAACTCGATAGGTAACTTTAATAATCCCATATTTTACCTACCCAAAGTACCTTAAGCAGACAGTAAGCGGTCTCAAGTAACCATGGCTATATTTAAAAAAAAAACTTGTTTTCTCTCATTTTAATATTCAAACGGTTTTTCAATCAAATATTCAAAGAGAAAATCCAATAAATTGTACACGGCTTTCGTGAAACTAAGTATAATGAATCTGGTTAAGTATACAGTTTGTGGAGATTATGATTTATGTTTCGAAGAACATGATACGTTTCACAAATGAAATATTACGCCCTTATTCAGATTTGGAAATACAATATTAATATAATACCAATTCAACACTTAAAGTCCGTCTACGTGCAAAATTTATTAGCTTAGACTCTAGCACCGACTTGAACAGAACAGCGGAGTGTCATTGTATATGTCATATTTTTATAGAAATTTGACATTAATCATGGCATGGCCTCACTTTGTCATTGTAAATGACATGCCGCTTGCAGCTTGTTCCGAGTGTTCCGACTAGCTAGTGAACGTAT
This sequence comes from Cydia amplana, assembly GCF_948474715.1. Lineage (NCBI taxonomy): Eukaryota > Metazoa > Arthropoda > Insecta > Lepidoptera > Tortricidae > Cydia > Cydia amplana. The sequence goes on from NC_086084.1 coordinate 3,495,926, forward strand.
GCGAGCAATATGATTTTAATGTAATTTTGAAACATCAAACGCTGTAGTGCAATAAAGCCCATGTTGATCGCGTCACGAAGAGATATTATCACACTGCTATTTGGAGTGTGAAATCTCATAATGAAATGTTACAGAATTCAGCTAGATTAAATAATTTAGTATCAGAATTCCTAACTTCGTTAATAGTATTGATTGATAATTCGAGCCTTATGGCAATAGTGAGTTAAGTGTTGTTAGTAGTACAGTCAGCATCAGATGTATCGGAGCGGCCAAGAAGCTCACAAATATCTACATTCTACAACAACAGTAAACACGCCTTTATTGTCACGGCACGGCGTATAGGCGTAGGTAGGTAGCTGGTAGAGTGTTCACATGTTTTTGAGCACCTCGGCCGCTCTGATAGGTATATCGATGGCGACTGTCCATAGACATTTGTTGAAATTATGTTCCATTTATATTTATGAATTGATGCGTTAATTATTTTTAATTATTTTCAAACCGTGTAATAATATTTTTTGTGCGTAACACCATGTTTTAATTACATTTTCAATTAACTTTGTTTGACTTGACGCTGTGTGGGCTGCCGGCATCTTTGAAGTAAATATTTTCAATTATAAAGTACATTTAATAATTAGCGTGCATTACCGCTGAAAATGTTTGCGTGAATAAAACGATAATGTAAGTTAATTAATTGGTTAATAAGTACAAATTATACTCTTACATAATGAAAATAATTGTTGTTTTTGGCATTTTAGTGGTGCGGCATTGGCCTCTATCATTATTTAACAAATTATGAGTTGTAGTTTTTATGTAAAATCGTGTGGAAAGGCTGCATATATAGATTTAAAGCTTTAGTGACCTATTTTCAAAATAATATTATCAATACCTACTTAAGATAAGAGCGTAGGTAAACTGTAAATAAACATGACGCTAACGCTTCAATACAATATGATTATAAAAAATATATTTTTCCTCCATCGTGTATAATTATATAAGACACGACAATATAATTACACAAGTCATGCACTCATCTAACAAGCAACACTCTTAACTGACCATATGTGTACCTTATTGCTTTACAATAAGGTTGACATCTCGTCAATTAGGTAACAATGTTGACGCTATTCAATGTAAAGCTCAGAACACGGAAACCTCGCCATTGATCGAGCGATTATTTTACATCACAATGAACGTAACCTGTCGCTTCGGAAGGAAAGTGTCGCCACCTTGCGGCGGGTCGCGGAAAGTGAAACGATGTCGTTCACCCGCGCGGAGATTAGGATTATGGCCTCTACAAACGTCAGCGATAATCGCATGCGATTTGCAATACATTGCGGAATTTGGTTGATCGATTGAATCCGTTGTTCCTACTTATCCGGAAAAATCTTAAATTGTATGCCATTAGTTGCAACGTCTGTAGAAGCCTTTACTTACGCCGGTTTTCTCGCCACGTTTAGGGTTACGGTGTTTTTGAGGTTATGACTTTTAATTTTATAGACTTTCGGAGTTATTCATAAACGTTTGCTAAGTTAATCAGCTGATGATCGTCGTTTGTCCCTCTCTATGGCATAACGAGACTAGGGACCAACGAAGATCATCAACTGATTAAGTTAGCAGCCGTTTTGTATATCGCCATTAGTCTTTAAATCGCACTGATAATGGAGTTTTTTTTACCGTCCGGATTTGGAGAAGAGAAAATAATTTTCGTAATGTTCAGAAAATGGGTACTATGTTTGTATTTAGGAGCAGTCGTTCTCGTCCACTATCCTCTTCATTTATAACGACGTAGTGGATATTAAACGTGTATTAAATAAGTCATAACTATCCGGCCCAAGGCGAGTTTCACAATCGGCAACTTGCTATGCGGCGAGTAACACTTGAATAAGTACCATTGGCGATTTATGTAGGTCGTGTCACAGCGATTCAATATCCATTCAAAATACAAACTTAACAGACGTGTACCTACTAAATGTTTAATGACATTTATTCACAGTTATGCAAAGCGTCGCCTCATAACCATATGTAAATATTACGTCAATACTATTGTGACAATGGCACTACATTATCATTCCACACTAATAGTTTTTATCAAGCTGGCGACGAATAAGTTTGTTTTTGTACGTACGACTTAATCGCGCAGATAACGGTGTTATCATCAGTAGCGCGGCAACCAGTCGCCGGCCGGACGTGTCGCTGTATTATATTAACAAAATGTTAAGAATACTGAGAGGAGCTCAGCGTTTGAGCGGACAATGCCGCCACTACAGCCAAGCCACGGTTATAGGCAGCGAGCCGAACAGAAGCGACCCTACGTACTTAGAAAATAAGGCGAGAATGGACGAGCTCGTTGCAGAGCTCCGCCAAAAAACAAGTGACGTTATACGCGGCGGGTCGGAGGACGCCGTCAAGAGGCACACCGATCGCGGCAAGCTGCTCGTGCGAGACAGAATAAACCGGCTCGTCGACGAGGGCAGCGATGTACTCGAGTTGAGCACGCTAGCCGCCACCGACATGTACAAGAACCAGGTCCCCGGAGCTGGCATAGTTACAGCGATCGGCAAAGTTCACGGCCAAGAATGCGTGATAGTCGCGAACGACTCCACTGTTAAAGGAGGCACGTATTTCCCGGTGACGATCAAGAAACATCTGCGCGCACAGGCGATTGCGCAAGAGTGCCGGCTTCCGTGCATTTACCTCGTCGACTCCGGAGGCGCTCACTTACCGGATCAGGCCGACGTCTTCCCTGACAGGGAGCACTTCGGACGGATATTCTATAATCAGGCCAATATGTCTGCCGAGGGCATACCGCAGATAGCTGTCGTTATGGGCTCGTGCACGGCCGGCGGTGCATACATTCCTAGCATGTCAGATGAGAGCATTATTGTTAAAAATCAGGGTACGATTTTCTTGGCCGGTCCACCTTTAGTAAAAGCAGCTACGGGGGAAGTAGTTACCGCAGAAGAATTAGGAGGCGCTGATCTTCATTGCCGACAATCCGGTGTGACAGATCATTACGCTCAAAACGACGAGCATGCTCTGTTGTTAGCTAGAAACGTTGTTGCTAACTTAAACAGTAATGCTGACCGTATGGTACGAGTGAAAACTCCTCAGGTAGAAGAGCCAAAGTTCGACATTGACGATCTGCACGGGATTGTAAACGCGAATTTACAAAGACCTTACGATGTCCGAGAATTAATAGCGAGAATCGTCGATGGCAGTAGATTCCATGAATTCAAAGAGTTGTATGGTGATACTTTAGTGTGTGGGTTCGCATTTATTTACGGGCACCCTGTTGGTGTGATAGGAAATAATGGAGTGTTGTTGTCTGAGTCTGCGTTGAAGGGTGCCCACTTTATACAGCTGTGTGCAGCGAGGAAGATACCTTTGTTGTTCCTGCAGAACATCAACGGTTTCAACGTCGGTCGCGAGGCTGAAGCGGGTGGTATTGCCAAAAATGGTGCTAAAATGGTGACCGCTGTCAGTTGTTTCAAAGGCCCTAAGGTCACTGTTCTTGTCGGTGGTAGCTTCGGCGCAGGCAACTATGGTATGTGTGGACGAGCGTATTCCCCAAGCTTCCTTTACATGTGGCCAAACTCAAGGATTTCAGTGATGGGTGGGCCTCAAGCCGCGACCGTTCTGTCGCTAGTTTCTAAAGCCAAAGCCGAGCGAGAAGGCAGGAAGTGGACTGAAGAGGATGACAGGAAAGTCAGAGCACCATTGGAAGAAAAGTTCGAAAGGGAAGGCCGACCATACTACAGCACTGCCCGATTATGGGACGACGGTATTGTAGCTCCCAAAGACACTAGAAAAGTTATAGGACTAAGTTTATCCGCTGCTCTGAATGCACCGTTCAGAGAAAGTAAATTCGGCATATTTAGAATGTAAACTGTGTGTGCTGAGACAATGAGAGGCTATCAAAGTGACATTAATATTACATGGCGTCTCGAACAATGGGTTCTTTATATTAAGCATTTTTTACTAATCTTCAAACCTGTTCTTCGGTGTGTCTTGCTTGTTTTGTAATTTGTAAAATTTGTTAAAAGATTTTGTAAGTTGGTACAGCTAATCGAGAACATTTAAAATTAAGCGATGATTATCCTCATTTTGAAAGGGACTGTCGTGAGTTGTACTTATGGTCAATAATGATGCAAAATGTTGACGATGATTTCATAATTTGTAAATTACTATACTCTATTTAATCATAATAATTAGGTGCATTTCGTATCTTATCAACCGAATGCGAACTTAACGTGTGGTTGTGATAATTTGCTGATTTAAAACGGGTATTGTCGAAAATAAAAGAACTGATATTAACTTGAATCATCTACTTTGTATCAAATCCCCGCCTTCTTAATTATGTCGTTATCAGGGCAAATATTTATTTGCCGAATAATATAATATACAAATCCTAAAGATTGATTATCATAAAACACAATTTCGCATGAAACCGTGTTAGTAGTGCTAGGATTTTTTTCGTTATTTTATAACTTTATTGCGTAATTGAATTATGACACATGTACCTAATCAAACCGACGTAATCATCAACAAAAAAGTTATTATTAGGTAATGTAAATTGCATATGTTGTTTTTGCACATTAATGTCAGTTTGGAATGATACCCAGATAATTATAACGAACACATTAGTGCATTTCATTAAAACTATAATGTTACGCAAAAACGTATCAAAATTAGATTGAAAATGTATTGGTTGTACAATGGCAATCAGATAATTCGAAGCGGCGAATGTGTTCACAATTATCTAAACATACCTCCCCCTTTTTTCAAGGCGTTAAAGTGCATGTTCAGATGTTTTAAAGCACCTAGGCCTCTCCGATATATCTGACAGCTGATGGCCTTCGCTGGTACAAGAATTTTTTATTAAAACTGTCATTATGTACCCACAATATAAAAAATATATAAAAACCTGTCTAAAAATCTAAGCTACCAAGCATGTTATCCTACAATAGTAAAACTGAAAGGCCAACACCTCAAATTATTATAATAATCTAATCACCTGTGCACCCATGATCTATTGTGCGATAAAAACCTGATTTACATTGCTAATCGTGCTCGGTGACCTGCGTCTGCGTCGGTATTCCCATGGCTTTAATAAACCAGCATAACTTGAGCTTCCTTATCCGTAATAACTATGTGTACTCTAAGATCACGTTATACTGGTGCTTGGGTTGCACTAGGTATGTTACGGAAATAGTGGCCTTATGCTGACTCTCAAAGTTCAAGTTTAACAAAAGAATGGTACTTTTAATTATTAACTGTTTATGAGAAACAAGGTCAGGCATTTGTTGTTTTCAGTAATTAGAATGGCTTTATTGTGTGAATTTGGTGCATTTAGGTATAATTAATATTATTGTGCTACGGTTGTTAGGAAGTGTACCAGATATGATTTGATGGATCAAAAGGGGAACTGGCGGCAGTTTTCGTTGGTATATTCGTTACAAGTAAAATATTATAAAAGTCTAAATAAGAAATAAATGAATTTCGTATTAAGGAGAAATGCAAACGATACCACAATGCTTAGAAATAAAGGAAACGGAAAAACACACCGTCTTAGGCAAGACTCGAACTTGAGACTCAAGTTATACCCAAGCATCGTTTCGTAACAATTTTGTACTAAAGTGAATTCTTCCGATCGGCCAAATTGGGGCAACCAAATTTGGTCTTTTTAGTGATTAAGACACTTAAATAAAAGCAATATAGGTATCTGTACAAAATAATTGTTCTTCTTCAACTATTCCCTCAATGCTGAGGATCGTGACATGATGACGTTCTCTTGAAGACCAGGTTTCTCCATAGACTTCTGTTTCTCGCATGGCCTCATGCAGTTAAGTGCAATCATTTGAGCACACCATCTAGCAGGGGCAGGGCCCTGAGGTCTCGTGCCTTCAACTTTATCCGTCATTATAATTATTTCGCTATATAATTATTTATACGTATGTATTCTATGGCAGCATCAATTTCGGTCATCAGGTCACTCGCCACTCTGATAAAAACCGTATGTACTGCATACATCATAGCGTAGCATTTTACGCTTTCGAGTCGCCACGGTGCTCGCACATTTTTTCCCAATGGCATTCCTCGCAAGAAACTCCATCTGCCGGCAAATCGGCGTTATTAACTGATAATTACCGATGTATGCGAATGGCCTGGTTTGTCTAATGTCCATGTCCGGGGAAGAGGGACCCAATAGTAGGTTCATCGGGTGGACATCGTCGGGATATATATCCCCTGAGTCCAGTTTGGAGTGTGGTTTGATTGACAAATGGTAACTGCTAGGATTAGGGTGTAATGTGAAATACAGCCTAGAATTGATATCAGAGATTTGGATTTGAACAGACTTCAAATGGTATTCATAAAAATAAAAAAGCTTCCAAAATACATGATTTACACTGCTAAAAAGCAACATGGTTGTCCATAGCCGGGTACGACAGATACATCCTCCCCTTTTTCACCCCTAGGTCGCTTTTGTATACAAGCGAGGAACTGAAACACCAAGCGATTTACTATGAGTGTAAAACGCAGCAAGCGGGCTTTTTTCCACCCTACCATTTGAGTCACACGATTCAGGATGTAGTTTTTTTCGAAGAAGGTAACCTACAGCTACTACCTACCGACTTTGGGATTTAGTTTTACGTAATATTTTTTGAACTTTGCTGAGCACAATAGGTACAAATGCATCTTATATTGCCAAACATTCAATCACACCCAACCCAGAATGAGTCAACCCAGTCTCACTACCATCAACTCACATGCGCACTTCCACAATAAGAAGTAATAACATTAACCATACATAACAAAGTTGCTCACAACTTACAAGACACGCGTATGAGCTCTATTTATCCGGGCTAGCCGCGGGCATAATGGCGGACAATTAAAACTGTACCAGTTAATGATGCCGTGATAGCAATTGAGTCGAAAGGTTCGGTCCGCTGCCTCGGGCCTCATATGAAACCCTACTCATAGGAGGACGAGTAGCTGAAAGCCGTGATAGCCATTCGGCCGAGAGGTTCGGTCCGCGGCCTTAGGCCTCATGACGAGCATGAACCAGCTCTTTTGAGGATGACTGTTGTATTGAAAAGTGTATGAAAAGAAAGCTGTACTAACTAGTATCGTCATTATTGATCATAGTTCATCAGTACATGATTCGAATCAGTAACTATATTAATGCTCGATAGAAGAAACCATCGGGTTAGGACAGCCTAAGTGGAGTTTCCTGGAGGATGTCTTTCAGCTGATGTGATGTTGATTGGATTTTACAAAATTTAGAAGTTATGACGCAGTGTAAAGAATTTAAAGACCGTTTATCGCACAGTGTTATTGGTATTTTAAATTAAATCTTGTGTTGCAAGTTGCAACTTGCAACCCTATAATACGATATTTATAACATGGAATGTCTCAAAAACTAAATAAGGCAAACAAATTACCTCTATCATTTATATCTTTAATAAAAAAAATTAGATACATGTTCTAATTAATATAACATGATTTATTTTGAAAAATAAGTGTTCGATCGCGTACTTTTTCACTAACTACTTACTATGTATAGTCCGACAAGAAATTGTAGAAAATTATTGAGGCGCTACTTCCTACGTAACTGTCACATTTTTGACGTAAAATGCTTTTTAAACACGGCAACAATTTAGTATGGATTTTTTTAGTTCCATTTTATTTAATTTCTACTTTTTTATGTCGCACTATAACTTCATCAGTCATCACATATTGTTTGAAATGTCTTGTCAAATCTCTAGAGCGCAATCTGCTAAATTGATTTCTGTTACGTTGACACCAAATTTTTTGCACGAACAGTCTTGAACTCCATGACGGTGGCTTTTTACAATGGTCAATTACAATTATAACGATTCGTATAATATAGCTGGTCAACCAAATCTTGTCAGTAAAAAAAGGCGCGAAATTCAAATTTTCTATGGGATCCCTTGGCGCCTACATTTTTCATATTTGCCGCCTTTTTCTACTGTCAAGATCTGGTTGACCAAGTATAAATCAAAGTTAATGAGATTTATTAGGCGTTGGCGTGGCCAATCAAATTAATTTATCTATATTATCCGTTTCTAAAACACTTTAAGCTAAATCAAAAATCTTTCTTGGAGTACAACACTTATCCCGGTGCCCATTTGATATGATTCAGAACTTCCAGAAGTGACCCTTAATTTTCCGTATGTATTTATGCTAGATAGCAAGTGTATCGCTGTTGTATTGCAAAAAAACTATCTAGAACTTGGTCAGAACGTCGCCTAACTATGTATTTTTTAAATTCTTTATATGGCTACAATTTTCCTTATGAAGCTGTCAATTTCGAGCTGTCATTTGATTTCATACTCTTTTTTTGCGACGTAAGATGTTTTTGAAATTACCGCATTTTTTGTGAGACGACGACTCACCAGAGTCTACGATGGCTAGTACTATCTCTCGCTCGATTAATCGATCAAATCGGCCACAACGTCTCTATCAATCACTTTATAACTAGCAGCCATGACAGTTTAAACTATATCTTATGATTATGTTTGCTATATCGTTTACATCGTTATTAACACTTTTAACCGACTCCGGTCGAGGGCTTCACTCTAGATTGATATTTATGGGTATTTGCAATTGTGCAAATGGAACAAGTCGAGTAAATTACACTGTTTAGGTGTCTAGGTACGTCCTTATTGGGACACGGCGCTGCCAAATGCTATTTAGGATTAGGATACTCAGTTCGATAGGGTCTACACTTCTACAGTCGCTACAGTCAAACGTTCTATGTTCACTGTAGGCTTAGCTTAAGACTCTACTTTTAAAATTCAGTTCTGTATGTATTTATTTCCATTTTTAGAAATCTTGTGTCTCAACATTACAAATATAGACTTTGTAAAATTTGCTCGCGAATTTGCCAATCGAAAGTGTTAAAAGACGGCTACAACTTTCATGCTCTTTGTCCATTAATTTAAATCTATTCGCAACCAAAGACACCATTGTTTTTTTTTAAATGGACACCCAACACGAAATGTTACGTGCAACTTTCCATGGCGAAGGTATTTCCCTGTGCAGCCACATGGTTGATCTGTTGCGTTCTGTTACACAATCGAAACAATCACGGCTCGTTCTTTAATTAACAACTTTCTCCATATCGAGTCAACGGACGCCAGCTGAATGCGCAGCATCAACGCCTTTGAGCACTAAAAAAAACATCGTTCATACTCGTATCGATTCCAATTTCAAAACTCATTTCGTTTCGAATTTTGAAACCATTCAGTTTAAAGGTTCACCATCGTCATTAAAATTCTTGAGGACAGTAAGGTTTTATAATAGATATCAAATTCTTGTGGATATCAATCTTTTATTTGCTAATCTACCTAATATCAGATGACAGAATCTATTGCGTGTTTAAGTTTAATTATTTGTGGAAAGTTGATCGGGTTTCTTAAGCTGCGTAAATTCTAAGTAGGCACTTCACAGTCAACAATAATTAAGTTTATTTAATTACCTGTTGCATAGTGTCATACTTATTGTAAGTAATAAAAGTCAGGAAGAGATTTCATTGTAAGTTTACAGATAAAACTAGGAAACAATTTTAACACACATTACAAACCTATTGTTTTATTAAAACTTTAAAGTAGATAAACAATTTTAGCATTAATTAACACCACTCTCACTTTACCATGATGAGGAAGGTGACATAAGACAGGAAATACAGGAATTGTACATTTTCATGCAGCTTTCCGTATGTAGTAGGCACTTTTCGATAAAACCAGTATAAGAATAACATTAAATATAATTTGGCAAGCCTGCATTGTCAATAGAAAAACAGCAGTAAATTTGGCCATCAGTTTATTAGTTTGGAGAATGAATATAGGTACTTACCTACATTAAATTTTAATAAGGTAGGAATGCTCATATTCGTCCTAATTATTATGAACTAATTTCTTATACCAGTTTAACAAATCCCTATTCGCCAGTTATATTTTACCCGCGATAAACGATTTCAAATAAACGGCACTCAAGAATTAACTAGGTACTTACATCTCACTAAGCTGGAATTCTTCTAGTGTACAGTAACTACAGTATAACTAGAAGTAATTAATCACGCCTTTATATAAGTGCCAATTATTGGAAAATTGTCATAAACCTGCTATTGTAGAATTAATAGTATAGGAAATGCAAGCGAGCTGTATCGAGCCCGTTGCACATGTGTGGCGAAGAAGAACTTTATTACGTGGTAATAGGGGTGTTTATTGGTTGATAATGTATCGTAAGTACCGTTGAACCGCTGACAGGATGGTATGATTACAAAAAAAAAGCTATTACGGAGTCTTTGCAAATTGCAATCTTTATAGCTTTCGTACTGACGGTTCTCAAGGTTATTTAAGTTAAGCGTAAAGACGGCTCATGGTACAGTCACCTGCAATAATAATTATGTTACACAATGAAGGCCGCAAAAATATCAGACACGCTCACATTTTTTGCGTGTCACATTTTTTGCGGCCTTTGAAGAGTAACATATTATTGCAGGTGACTGTACAAGCGGCTGGTAGAGTGGAGAATTTGGGGAGAGCCCAATGATATTATATAACGATAGATAGGTTATACTCATACTTGAGGAGCACAAAAACTACTTCCATATTTATTTCTGTGCCTACGAAGAAATCTGTTATTTTTGATTAATTTTCTCATTCCATCCATCTTTGTCACACTCGTTGTTAAACATAAGGTCGTCTCTTTCTCTTTCGGTGTGCGGGAGCTCGTTAGCACGTGCACATTTCTAGTTTGTCCAGCCGCGACTAAAGGCAACTTGTCCAATTTGTCACAAGGTAAGCGCTTTAGTTTTAGAATGCCTATAACCTATCTTATTATTCTTATTAACCTATCTTGAGTGGGAGAGCCACGCCCAATTCTTAGTCGACCACATGAACGCCAATCGTATTCAAATTCCCATTTTCAAACGACATTGGAATTCCATTTACACTCAAATGAGGCCGCAGATCGTATGTTACGATAAAGTACTCTCGATTCTCCTTCGATATATCCATCTATTGAAACAGAGGTTTACTCAGTATGAGTAGGTACAAAAAGTACTCGCGTCAAATTAGTATTTAAACAAGTGTATTTAAATAAAGTACTTAATTCAGTTGCTACAAAAAAGGCATCGCGTAATTATACATTTGAAACCCGTTCATTTATAATCTTATGCTCGTATAATATAAATTACAAAATTTTACCACTTTACAAATTCAGAAATTCAGATACAGTTCATAATAATAGAACTTGTAGAAGAAAGGTACTTAATCGCTTTTTCCCGAAGTACATTCGTGGAGGAACTAAAAGCAATGACAACGCAGGGCATGGCAAAAAAATGTTTTATATGGGTTTCTCTTTATTTTGACAAGATAGCCAATTGTCAAATAACTAATTAGCATATACTTAGTCGCAAAGCGGGCGCAACACTCGCGCACGCGCAGCTATATTTTAGAACAATTTTTCAAAGGCACATAGCGGATATTCTTTACATTCTTTAGGTATTATCAACCTTCGGCTGACCTACGGGTGTTTAATATTTAATGCAAAATGGCGTATAATTGTGTTTTACATAGTTTTTCGGTCCTTATGCTAATGAACGAGGTGTGGGAACTCCGTAGGCGCGCGCGCAGTTCGCAACGTTACACGTCGTTTGCAAGCTGGTTTGTTTGATCAAGAGGAGGAGGATATGTTAATTGTGAGGCAATTGAGGATTGTTTCCATTGAAACAGTTGGATACGGATACATATGACAGTGTTGAGAATTATTGGATTTAAATACTTACGCATGTTGTCGCAGCGAGAGCTCAACATTGGATTCAGGCTGAAGAAAAGTACCTATGGGTTTTGTTATTGACCCTTTTGTACAGTCAGCAGCAAAAGTTGCTAAGCGGGCCAGTTGTTCAAAATGATCTTGACGCGACTTTATTGTTAAGAGAATAAGAGCGTGTAAAGGTAATTTTGAACACCTAGCTCCCTTAGCAGGTTGAAGTGCATGTCCTCTACCAAATATGTAACTGGAAATACCATAAAAATTAAAGCAGCAACTGGCCAAGAAAGTGTCGTAATACTGAGGCCGTTCATATTTTTTTTAATGTAAAGAAAAAAAGGAAAAGCACACATTGGTGCACATTAAATCACACTTTTCTGTTTCGCCCTATTGACTGGTACAGAATGCTTAGAGGAGGAAGTCCGCCAGTTTTACTTTTTTACGTGCAAAAAAGATAATTAATAATTTAGGCCGTTTGCAGACTTGATAATGTACGTAAATAAACCGATGACGGAATAAGTCATGATAATTGAATAGGACAAGATTTAATCTAAACCAAACACACTGCAGTGCAGCATTAGGAGAGCAATTCTCAAAAAGTTTGTACATTTCGATCACATCTTAGATTTCTATAAAAATTGGTATGCTGGTAAGTACATGAAGCTGAACAACTTCCACCACATTTCCCAAAATGTCCCAGAAAAATTCTATGACACATTCCTTTTTTGTTACCATATTTCCTTACACATTTGGTAACAAAAAAGGAATGTTTCATAGAAACTTTCTGGGACATTTTGGGAAATGTGGTGGAAGTTGTTCAGCTTCATGTACTTTACCAGCATACCATATTTTATAGAAATCTAAGATGTGATCGAAATGTACAAACTTTTTGAGAATTGCTCAGGAGCGGCCGCTGAGGTCATCGTTACGATATGAGAAACAATCCAATCGGCGCTCGCGTCATTTTATGATCGCTATGAATGTTATGATGGGGCAGGTCAATGCGTTTGGGTCATGTTAGGGTACACACCTATTTTTAACCGACTTCAATTTCATAGAAGGAGGTTCGGTATTCGGTTGTGGTTTTTTTTTACACATAAGTTACTCCTATTCCTGTAATAATGGGTAATGGTTACCTTGTGTGCTTGTGTGCATATAGGTAAGTAGTGATTTTATCAAGTGATAGAAAATGAAGTCTAATGCGAATATATCGTTCCTTGAAAAACAGTGTCACTAAAATTGAACAGCGTCACTACTCGAATGGTTCCTAATTTTGTACTCGTATAGTTACTATGTTTCTCAAGGAACGATGTTAGTGTCATGTCATGTCAGTGACAAGCTCGTGGCAAGGCTACTGTATTGTAAGTCGAAAATATAATAACAAAAGTGTAACAAGCGGGTGACCTCCTGAACTTTCACCTCAAAAAAGGTTCCCACGGAATAATACTAAAATAACCGTAGCAAAAGTAAAGACTGCGGTTCGCATCTCAGGTTGCATTAAGGTGTTGGGATTAACCTCGTTTCCGAATTTAGCCAATGCACATTTCTAAAACGACGATACTACGGGCTGTGGCCGTCGCTATACAATCGAAGTAATACTCTCATTTTAAAACGATATTCTGAAATAACGTGAAATTTGGCATGAATCTATCTATTTATCTAATACCTTTAAACGACCAATTCTTGTTTATTTATTTATATATATATCGGGGATCTCGGAAACGGCTCTAACGATTTCGATGAAATTTACTATATGGGGGTTTTCGGGGGCGAAAAATCGATCTAGCTAGGTCTTATCTCTGGGTAAACGCGTATTTTTGAGTTTTTATATGTTTTCCAAGCAAAGCTCGGTATCCCAGATATTATTCAAGTAACATGGCACGGGGAGAAATTTTATCACCAGCTATACTCTGAGTAGTGAATTTATAGGTCATACTGAACAACTTTTATTATGGGACCAATGCCGAAATAGCGAAAAAAATTCGGCTCAATATTCAAATATCTTTATACCGTAGAAGTAAAGTACCTAAGCTAAGCCTCAACACAATAAATAATCAACAAGCTTTAGCTTTAAATTTTGCACAATGAACGCAGCCTTACGAAATCGATCACGAGATAAAGCCTTTTATTAAAGTTAATTATAACTTTAATGAAGAGTTACTGGGTGTTAAAGTGCGTGTAATCTGTCTGCTGATGATACATGTTCATTCTTGATGAAAAACTTCAGACAATGAAGTCGAGGTTATATTAATTTAGATTACCTACTTATACTTAGATATTTTTGAGAATTATATTAACAAATAACCAGTAACTGTTTTTGCGACTTCGACTGTACCCGGATGAATAAATTTAGCTACAGCTCAGATCTTTTTGCTTGAAGTATTTATAAATGTAATTAGCTATCGTATCTTTAATTAAGGCAACTGTAGGTTTAACTAGGTATATTAATTATCATATATTTCTGTTTAACTGTAAATGTATTCAACCGTTTGTTTCTTAATCCATACTAATATTATAAATGCGAAAGTGTGTCTGTCTGTCTGTCTGTTACTTCTTCACGATAAAACTGCTGAACCGATTTAGTTGAAATTTGGTATAGAGATAGTTTGAGTCCCGGGAAAGGACATAGGGTAGTTTTTATCCCAGAAATCACCCGCGTTTTATTAAACTAATTCCATATAAGTACCTACAAGAAATAGAACAAGATGTATAATTGCAAAAGATACAATTTTGACACGGCATTCCACACATCGACGATAAGGCTTAATGGTAACAGTACAATGGGCCATACAATGTTATACAACTCGAGCCGCCATTGTATGCTTCCTCTAGCCTATAGGGTTATCTCGCTCTCGCATCTCGTTGATGAAACCGGCGTGAGATCAAATGGAGTGTGGAGTGACGCAATCGTAAAAGATTGTTTGGTGACTGCTTTAAACTTTTGGACGCCAATGACCGATATATACGCACCGCAGGTGCAACGCCAAAGACGGATTAATCGGTCATAGACCACAGAGCAACATAGACCTAGGTGCATATGCATAAAGTTCAATTTCAGTTTTGACACTTCGGTGACGTGGCGTCTGAGTGACAGCTTTTGTGTTTGACACGGCGTCGAAAAGGTTAATCTAGGGCTGGATAGGGGCAAACCCCGCCTACAAAGCGCGCGGCGGAACACCCCAGGGGGTTTAGTCCGTGGAAGTCGGACATACCCACAGGGCTTCTCCCGGGCCAGTGGGATCCATAAGGGATTCCCCCTGGGTCATAAAAAAAAATATATATATAATAATATATTAAGGGGCGATAAAGCTTCGCGTTTGAACGTAGCTTTTGCAGCTACTCAAATTAAGTATTTTATTTAATTAATCCTTCTGGCGTTGCAAGTGTGCATGGGCAGTGCATAAAGTGCATACCATCGGGCGATCCAAAAAAAGGTGTTGTGGTCCTTAACCTCATCTCATCTACAACATCCAAAAGAGAAAGGTGAGGAATTTGAATTGGTTTTAATATTTTTATGTTGTTATTTCAGAACGCCACTTTTTCTAAATGAAGGGGTTAATCTTGTAGCTTAGTAAGTATTCCACCAAAGAGCTGCATACAACATACAACTGCAGCGTAAACGGCGCCTGCGCAAGGCCGACGCCCACGCGTTCATTCACAACTTGCTGCGACTGCATTGCTATGTTAACCGCCGAAGCACAGGTATAGCCGGTATAGCCACCTGCAATAATATATCTAAAATATCTCATGCCTTTTATTACGTATTTTGAATATTTTGTCTTGTCGACTAACATGTATTCATCGTAGATCATGTAGGTACCCATGGGAAATAGAAGATTGTCACACAGTTTGAAATTAAAGGGGGACTTTTCACTGATGTGGTATTGGTACTTGACTGTACTCCTACATTTTTATAGTGATAAAGATCGTGATTAATTTATGAGTATGACTATAATATAATTCAAACTCAGAAAATATCTATTTTACTCCTTAAATAGATAGAAAAAAGCGGCCAAGTGCGAGTCCGACTCGCCCATGAAGGGTTCCGAATTTAGGGGATTTATGACGTATTAAAAAAAACTACTTACTAGATCTCGTTCAAACCAATTTTCGGTGGAAGTTTGCATGGTAATGTACATCATATATTTTTTTTAGTTTTATCATTCTCTTATTTTAGAAGTTACAGGGGGGGGGGGGGACACACATTTTACCACTTTGGAAGTGTCTCTCGCGCAAACTATTCAGTTTAGAAAAAAATGATATTAGAAACCTCAATATCATTTTTGAAGACCTATCCATATACCCCACACTATGGGTTTGATGAAAAAAAAATTTTTGAGTTTTAGTTCTAAGTATGGGGAACCCCCAAAAAATTTTTTTTTTTCTATTTTTGTGTGAAAATCTTAATGCGGTTCACAGAATACATCTACTTACCAAGTTTCAACAGTATAGGTCTTATAGTTTCGGAAAATAGTGGCTGTGACATACGGACGGACAGACAGACAGACAGACAGACAGACAGACAGACATGACGAATCTATAAGGGTTCCGTTTTTTGCCATTTGGCTACGGAACCCTAAAAAGTTGATTTTGGAAAAAGACTCCAATTTGCTAATCTCTACTCGGGTTTTATGTCAAGTAAGTATTTTATGTTTATGTATATGTAGCTTTAAAATTTTGTGATCGACGAGAAAATCGTCTGATCAGCCAATTCGTTACAGGTCAAGACTTTTTATGGCGCTGAAATTTGGAAGGCACGTTTTAAGTCCAAATGGCATCCTTTTAAATTCAAAATGCCTGAAATTTGTTGAGGACAGTAAACTCCTTTTTAGTTAAGTCAATTTCAAGTCGATAAAATCCCGATAGGAGATTCAAGCTTTTAGAAAAATTGTCTCATTGATCGAGTATGCAAATGATTGGGCAAAAGAAATATCTACATATTCTGACCTAATTAATATGAACAAAATATAATGAAGTGCATTGTAAACATTGACAGGCAAGGCCGCCGCCTACTCGTCCATTCATAACATAACCGGCTGCGCCGGATTGCATTGAGCGACGGTTTAAGAAATGTCACAGTGACATAACACGCACTGACCAGTGAAGCCTTCGCCTTAGTCATTAATGGCATTATTGTTAATTTTGCTTCCTGCTGGCTAACTTTTTGAAGAAACTGAACTACAATTTTGACTCATTACACATTAAATTAAAAAAAAAAATGCCTCAAGATTTTAAATACCAATGAGTGGATTAGGAGATGATCTTGGTAATCATACCTAAATGCTATAAAATCAGGTAAAAAAGTAATAGCGTACAATAGATACCGATATAGAGCTGCATACCAATGCCACGTGACATCACTATCGATTCATTTGTTTTGATTGGTATAGCACAGAAAGTGGCAACAAATTCCTGCTGTCAGTCATAGTCATAGTGGAAACTCATTGTCTAAGTCATTAGCCATTCGTTGCTTGTTCATTCATGATCGACAGAAGAAAGCAGCCTTTCATCAGGCTCGTATTAATAATGTATTTCATCAAACAATATACATAAATGTACCTGTACGTGTAACCATTTGACGTACACACATAAACAGTTCATTCGCTTGTTCTATCCAATACTTTAGCAAGTGCATTTAGTCAATATGAGTTCAGTAGGAAACTTAAGTGAGGGTCCAATATCCTGGTTTGACTACTATAACCTATCACATAAAGCTTCTTCGCAGAATGAGGCCACTGAGATTGACATATTATAGAACTTACAATGCATCGCGCATGATCCCCAGTTCTCGGTACGCACATTGAATAATACATATCACGCGTGCACCGAAGTGCCTCCCTTGGCGCGCGTTCAAAGAAAACCGGACCTGAGGTTTCTAAATGGTTGATGCTTTGATATTTAGGTTTTGCGGAAGCGACTGATATGATGACTGGCTAAATACTACGCCACTGCTCTCGGGCACTGCAGGACTCACGGTTCTCACCTAATAGGTACTTTAGTAGGTCAGGCAACCTAGCCTACTAGCAGGGTTACCATAAAGATACGCGTAGATGCCGGTGGAACCGGTGCGGGGAACTTTAAAGGTTGTGTTTTAGAAAACCACCAAGATCAGCGGTGTAACTCGTAAACACCCTTACAACTTAAAACATGTCCACCGTATGATACAGAACACATTGCTAACCCTTTTGAAATACATTGGATTATTAGGGAGCTGGGAGCCTAATAGGAGTCTACTTATACCAAAAATACTTTGAAGTTTTAAATTAAAAAATACATAATATTATGTTCTAATGTCTCAATAAATTTGGTAATTTGTAATTATGCGCCAACTGCCAAGCCAGATAGAATGAAATACAATGTTAATCAAAACAATTATAATACAAAATAGGCTCGCTCTGCGCTTATACGGTTCCCAAGCCTTTGCACCACTTTCTTATAAGGGAAAATGGATTTAGCGTTTATAATTAACTTATTTGATAGAGTGCCGCGGTGGTTATGTTTTTGCCGTCTCCGTGAAAGGAACATCCTGTGAAGCCTTGTTGTCCATCTTTGCCGGTAGCTGAGGTTTCCTTTTAAGAAGAGTATTAAGTCGTTTGATGACTCATGGGTTCTGCAGAATCCATTATCGTAAAGGTCCTTAACTAACTTTAGACACGATGAAGTTTTGGCATGTACTACTAGTCACGGCGGTAGCAGTCACCCGTCCCAATTTCTCGAGTACATATATAATAATTATGCAATCTTTGAAAGGCTAGGCGCCTTTGACCCACTCTAAGGGAGAGCATCAGAAAGAGATTGCGCGTATTATACGAATTCCTCCTCCGCTAAAACTATGTTGCAGTTAGTATTAACCGAACAGTCACTTCGGTAAACTAGTTTGACCGAGCTTTTGACTCGAAGCGATGAGAATACTACCCCTTTACACAACAAACCTTCTCACGAGCTAACGGCTCGTTTATGCGGACGCCCGTTTATGGACCCAATACATTGCCTGTTCTATTCGTCATTGCCATAAAAGAGCAAGCGACTACGCAATGTACAGTGAACGATAGAAACGCCCGTCGCAGCCGTCACCCGATAATTGGTCATTCGTGAACCTTAATACGAAGACATAATGTCTAACAACGGGCAGGATTGCTAGTAACTTGGTAAAAACCTTATGGGGATTGTTGTTCATTATGTAAGACAGTGCAGGTTGCGGTGGTTATAGGAAGCGGTAGTTGTGACAAATTGATCTAGAGAGATATTTAGATAAGTTACGTCAAGCTTTATTGATAGGGATCACACTAAACGAAATCAAAACGAAATTAAAAACGACACCAGACAAACTATGGAAAAGTAAATGAATACCTACCTTTATGATGAGAGCAATGAACATAATCGCAAGACACCTACTTTGCTACTCGTACCGATTCGTTGTTCTTCTCATAACACGCGATGTGGCATCCATAGACCAAAAAAAAGTGAAAAGTGCAAATTTCGCCATAAACCTGCCAAACTTTTGCTATCTATAGGAAATGTGGCACGAACTAATTCCAGTTCAGTTGATTACCGCATGTTACCGCTTCAATACGCCCATATTATTTTAAGCATCAATGTGGACAAGTGTACACTCACAATTTATTGCTCTAGATGTATAATTAAAAGGATAATTATAATTACCTACTTATACTCTCGTCAGAAACTAGGCATTGAGTTTGTCATCAATTGTCAGCCCATTCGATACGCAATAGACGATGATCTGGTCATTTTATAGCTTGAGTATGTTAATTTCCATGACTGGTTATAAAGTGGTCTGAAATTTATGTCATGATTGTCATTAACGCGCTAAATAATCACTGCCGATGCCAAACTAGAAAAATAGTCAAAGTATTGATGCATATAAATTGACAGCTGTGACATCATCGAGATGTTACAAAAATGTCATAAGCTGATACTTTAAATTTTGATTTTAATCTTGATTTGCCGTCTTGGATGCACTGAAAATATGAGAGTATCTTCTATCGGGTAACCTATGTAAAAGGTAGGTATAAATATAAAGTTATAAGTTAGGTACCTAATGAGCCTAGGGAGGCTCAGTGCCCAATTTGGAAGAGTTTATTTTATTAGTTTAGTTTATGTTTAGGTTGGGGATTGGAAAGCATTGTGAATACTAGGTATTAAGGAACTATCTCATTTCGTTGTTTTCAAAATTGTTACCTTATGGACCACTAGCGTCCTATTACAAAGTTTTGCAGGATCGAAATATAAATGAAGTAATAAATCAAATATATTTTAGGGCAACATCAATGTGTTTTATATGTTTAACTTGTTAATGCGATCAATAACACAATTATAACGTGTTTAATGAAGATTTCGAGGTTGATTTGAATTAGGAAGCGATAAAATCAACATTCAATGACACTAAAAACGTATGCTTAGGTACTAAAGATTTCCCGTATTGATAAATATTTATATATTCTCACACTGAAAATGATAAAACCCAACAAGTATTAAATTGAATAGCACTACAAAAAACTCTTTGATTATAGCGATAGGACGAACCGGTGTAATATTATGTGTCGTTTAAAAAAAAGGCTTTCGTATTGTCATTTGTCAAAGACGTTACCACCATAACGACGTTATTATAAAACGGCCTTATCGTAAACCGACATTGTTGTACCTTTTCACTAAAAACGTACATGTACAACATATGATATTTTACCATGGTATTTTAATTATTCTATTTAACTACATATTACAGCAGATTAGAAGCCCTCTTTAACGAGTAATTAAATCTCGCGATTACAGGTATTCGTTAATATTTATAATTTCTAATACGCCGTCCGTCGGTTGCATTTGTTTACGGATTATCTTTTTATCTCGCACGGCAGATTTCTCGCGATGAAGCCTCGAGATTTGCGAGAAATGTGCGCAGGAGGTTCATAAATCAAAAGCGGAAGCGGGTTGAAAGAATAGCTTAGCTCTGTAGGTTAGAAAGCAGCAAGTTGAAGTGGGACTATAATGACTTGTTTACCGTGATAACGTTAGAAGCCCTAAAGCTAAAATCGGGGACTCTCAGAGACATATCTCGAAAAAGGGAGTCAACTTTGAGAGGCTGCCCAGTGTCCAGATGTAGCCCAGAACCGGGACTGGACTTGATATGACACGACTCGGAAAGTGACAGTATTATATCCGCTACATCTCATTAAATTATCAAACAGGCCTCCACGTCTTGGCTTCAGTTTCGCTACGCATAACAGGTGTCCGACACACCATTTTCTTAAAAATAATGGGCTCCGACACTAGAGAACCCCTATTCCCTTTTCTGACCTATTTTAAGCCAGTTGGATTAGCGGTTGGAAGAGCGGTTAAACCCTTAAAAATATATCCAGGGCCACTTGCTGGACGTTTTTCACGCGGACGCCACTCTTCACTGCACGATCGTCTCCCATCCTTTCCAGATAAATAAGTCAGCGGTGTCGAGTGAATTAGGGCCATCCCACACTCTATAAATGCTGCTCGCCGCAGCGTTGGCACAACTGCGCAGCGACGACATTTTCCATAGGGCTGACTAGACGTTGACGTTCAAAAGACGCTAGTGTGGGGTGGGCAGTTATGCAAACGTTGCGTCGAACTGCATACAGTTGACTAGACACCGAGGCTCGGGAGACGATAGTGTGTGGTGGCTTTACCTTCGATTAAATCAAAATAACAGGCGCTCTCCGCTTCTCCTAGTTGCTTGCGTCGGCGCTGGCATTCCATTTGCGCACGCGATCGGTTCTAGTCCACGAGCCAGGAATGCGATGTGGATCCGTCGATACACGCCTTCATTACAGCGCGCGTCCTTATCTCGCCGAAGAAAGGCCCATTCAGTGCGTAGGTACAGTTTTTTGAACGCTTTTATTTTTACGCCGGACGCTGAGACCCTCGGGATGTATCTGAGAAATACTTTACTTGAAGTTGAAATAGCAATTTCTAAAGGAAAATGCATATCATATGATGTAAACAGCATTTTGTAATATTTGTATAGGTATGAATTGATTTTTGTGCGCTACTTTAGCTACTTACGTCGTGGCACCGTTTGGCTCCAGACTAAACCAGCATTACAGCTGCAGTATTACAACGCGACATTACTGCCGACTGCATTGCTGCCACCAATGTCATAAACCCTTGCTGTGGAAAATTTACATTTGCGGCAGCAATGCGGTGTGCAGTAATACCGAGCTGCAGTAATACAGCCAATTGCATTGTGACAGGAAATTAGAGTCAAAAAGGTAAATTGATGGAGAAAATTATTTTATTAATTGACACAGTATCAACTATGTTTATCAGAAAGGCGTCTTACAAGTACAGACACTTCTTCTTCCTCGCGTTATCCCGGAATTTTGCCACGGCTCATGGGAGCCTGGGCTCCGCTTGACAAGTAATCCCAAGAATTGACGTAGGCTCTAGTTTTTACGAAAGCGACTACCATCTGACCTTCCAACCCAGAGGGAAAACTAGGCCTTAATTGGGATTAGTCCGGTTTCCTCACGATGTTTTCCTTTACCGAAAAGCAACTGGTAAATTTTATATCAAATGGTATTTCGTACATAAGTTCCGAAAAACACATTGGTACGAGCCGGGGTTTGAACCTGCGACCTCCAGATTGAAAGTCGCATGCTCTTACCGCTAGGCCACCAGGGCTTCCAAGCACAGACACTTGATATTTTAAAATGCGGAACCCTAAAAGTATCAACAAGTAACATTAGATGGCGTTTACGAAACAGTTTGATTGAGTGAAATTATCATGGTCGAAGTGACGTGATAACGACTGGGCGGGCACGCCACCACTGGTAGTTACCACTATGTTGGCAATGCGGTAGAAAGCTTTTTTGCATTGGTTGTTTGTTTTGTGATGTAATAATAAGCAACTGTCCTCGCTTATCTGTGTTACTTAATGTGTTATTTAGTGAACTTAAATTAATTGTTGTTCATTCGCTTAAATTACTAGGGCCCTAGCATTCGCTTAAATTATTAGGTAATATGGCAATCCTGCTCAACCGTGACCTAAAAACTGATGTGGACTGAATATTGACTTGACCAAGAAATGTTTAACCTAGAGCTAGGCATAATTAACTTTCGAAACGTAAATGTGGCTAATAACCTAATACATATACGAGTATACCTTCTTATTCGTACTAACTCCTATCCTAAACCGTCTTTGCCAAAAACAAAAAAAGGCAGGGTTCAATTTCGTATACCTCACAGTTCTAATACCCCTGCCACACACCAGTCGAGTGGCATGGGAAGTAGCAAGGAAAGTAGGAAGAGACGTAGTGTGCGAACGTTACCCGATCGTCATGCCCACCGCTGCATATCGTCAGGTGACAAGCAAAATAGTCACTAAGTACCTACCACCACAAGTTCATAGCCATAGTACGAAAAGAAGGTTGATTTTTGTTTAAATATTTTTCTTTTGCTTGTCACCGGCAATACCTAGAGCGTCGCGATTAAATGCGCGAATCATGTATACACAGAGAGAGCAATATCACAGCAGCGAGCAGCATGTGGCGGGGAAACAACGTAATGTTTGGCATAAGCTGTTTATGTCCCGTTTTTTTAACGAATCACTTACCAAATAGCAGTCGATGGGTTTCTCCTTCGGGCGATGGTACGCCTTCTGCAGCTCAGTCTGCTTGAGCGCATGCGCGATGTGCAGCGCGCTGGCGTCGAACCGGCCATATTGGTAGTCGGGCGTGTCGCGCAACTCACGCGCAGGTGACGCGTGCACGCTACCGCCGTTTGTCGCGCGTGTGGGGGATACTGCGAACAATGCCATATGTTACAAATATAGGACTGATACTCGGGCATACCACGCAGGTAATGCGAACTTACTACTGCCGATTGCCACGCGAGTGGATGACCTTGGGATTTTTATTGTACATTACAGTTAATAAGAGAGAAAAGAAAAGAGGTACCTATACTAAAATAGGCCTTCTCATAATGCGTTCTTGACCTGGTATCAATTATGAAGTGGGAAACAGCTTGAAAATGCTATAGCTAATACACTATGCAGGCATGGTACCTGAGATTAAAACTTACGAGGTTAGGTATGCTAAATTTCAGCTCAATCGAATTGATTCCATTCCTGATTGCAAATCTAACATTGTAGGTCAAATATGAGTTAATAAAAAGGAGGATGTTTTTATCGTGTGATATACCTCGATGATTGTGCTAGCCCGCAGGGAATACGTTCCAACCAGACCGTTTCCATATGGTTTCCAAGGAGGCCAATTCTATTTTCACAATTTAATATGGATTGATTTTATTTTGATACGACTTTGAGTCAGCGTGCGCTGGACCAATCAGTGTGAGTCGCTAAAGCTGATTGTTCCTCACGTTGCGATCATGAGTCTCATAACTAATAAGGCATCTCGCTCGCACTATACTAAATGGCGTGAGATGTCAGATAACACGACTCAAGGTCTAATAAAAATTAAATTAAAACCTTGGGATACAGTAGTCCATCTGATAAGACAGGACTGGTTTTGAATGGTGTGGACATTTTAGTAGTAATACTTAAAATAGTTCTAATGTAAAAGTAGCTTAAATACCCTATTTTGCATAAATAACCAACCTAAGTTTATTTAATAAAGGTTACAAATAAAAATTAAAACTATAAATTAAAAATAGTACTTTTTGTATTTTTTTAAATCATTTTTGTGTGTTGTTGACATTTCCTATTGTTGACAGAGGTGAATATATATTGGTCCGAGTTTCCCGTTGATCTAGAACGCTGTAAAGGGTTCAAAACGTCGGGATATATTTAATGATAAAATCCTTTTCCATAGTTATATTTCATGAGTAACAATCGAGGTGACCGAAAACAATATCTAAACCTTATCAAAATTTTCAAATATAATCGGCCTCAAGAACGCTAACGGGCCGCGTAGCCGAGCGAATTGAAGCGATACGTACGCGGGCAGTAATTAGCAGTAAATTATCAGCTATCAGTGCAGCTAGATGCAAGTGCAGCGTTCAAATCAAATTCTATCCGTTTGCCAGTTGTGACTGGTCGTATGCCTATTACATACCTAGTATTAACCTAATTTGTTCATTACAAAACACACAAACTAGAAAGAAATACCTTGAATACTAAAATCCCTTTCAGTCGCGTATTTCATGCATGATTCCAATGAATAATGTCACAATTACAACTTTTTTTCGTATTTCACCACTTGTGGTCTCGTTAAATATATAACCCACTATAAATTTTTTGCTATTTAGATTAATAACTTGCGTAAAATAACCATCACAAGTTGAAACTAACCCAAATATGTGAACTTTTGGCATTAGAATAACAGTGACATTGACAGCGTGACGTTCGGTCGTATTAAAGTCTGAACTCCTAGTACAGAGTTAATACAAACAGTCCAAAACGCCTAAGATTTTAAACTTCCCGCTATGTTTTGAGTATGTTTGCTACTAATAAACGTAAAATACTTCCACACAGGAGTGTTTTTCGGAAAGAAACTAAAAGTATCTCAAAGTAAAATAATACTTGCAGGTTCGTGCGTGTAGAGGGGCCATAAAGCGTTCCCTTTTATTATAATTTAGTCTACTCGAACTGACTACCCGATTATTGCCTGTGAATGTGTGCGTAGACGTCATTGAGAATATCTCCGTCTTTCTCTAAGACGCAAGCGTGAAAGGGATAGATCTTGGTAGCATCGAACTTTACGACTTTTGACCTCTTCCTCGGTTATGGTAGCCTGGTACTTTTGGTAAACATTTGTCTTAATAAATCAATGGTCGTCGGTTGCATATCGCTAATAGGTACGGGGCAAACGACCTCTTCCTCAGTCATGGTATCCTGGTACTTTCTGATTAATGTTTGTCCCGTTATGTCGCCGTTATGTCGCCATTATGTCGCCAGTATGTCGCCGTTATGTCGCCGGTATGTCGCCATTGTGTCGCCATTATGTCGCCAGTATGTCGCCGTTGTGTCGCCATTATGTCGCCAGTCGCCAGTATGTCGCCATTATGTCGCCATTGTGTCGCCGTTGTGTCGCCAGTATGTCGCCATTATGTCGCCATTGTGTCGCCATTATGTCGCCAGTGTGTCGCCAGTATGTCGCCATTATGTCGCCGTTATGTCGCCGGTATGTCGCCGTTATGTCGCCATTGTGTCGCCAGTATGTCGCCGTTATGTCGCCATTGTGTCGCCATTATGTCGCCGTTGTGTCGCCGTTATGTCGCCAGTATGTCGCCATTATGTCGCCGTTATGTCGCCATTGTGTCGCCATTGTGTCGCCATTGTGTCGCCATTATGTCGCCAGTATGTCGCCAGTCGCCATTATGTCGCCAGTATGTCGCCATTGTGTCGCCATTGTGTCGCCAGTATGTCGCCAGTCGCCATTATGTCGCCAGTATGTCGCCGTTGTGTCGCCAGTATGTCGCCAGTATGTCGCCATTGTGTCGCCATTATGTCGCCGTTATGTCGCCAGTATGTCGCCATTATGTCGCCATTATGTCGCCATTGTGTCGCCATTGTGTCGCCATTGTGTCGCCAGTATGTCGCCGTTATGTCGCCATTGTGTCGCCAGTATGTCGCCGTTATGTCGCCATTGTGTCGCCATTATGTCGCCGTTATGTCGCCGTTGTGTCGCCGTTATGTCGCCAGTATGTCGCCATTATGTCGCCGTTATGTCGCCGTTATGTCGCCGTTATGTCGCCAGTATGTCGCCGTTATGTCGCCATTGTGTCGCCGTTATGTCGCCATTATGTCGCCATTATGTCGCCAGTATGTCGCCAGTCGCCATTATGTCGCCAGTATGTCGCCAGTCGCCATTATGTCGCCGTTATGTCGCCGTTATGTCGCCGTTATGTCGCCGTTATGTCGCCGTTATGTCGCCAGTATGTCGCCGTTATGTCGCCATTGTGTCGCCATTGTGTCGCCATTATGTCGCCAGTATGTCGCCGTTATGTCGCCATTGTGTCGCCATTATGTCGCCGTTATGTCGCCATTATGTCGCCAGTATGTCGCCAGTCGCCATTATGTCGCCAGTATGTCGCCAGTCGCCATTATGTCGCCGTTATGTCGCCAGTATGTCGCCATTGTGTCGCCAGTATGTCGCCGTTATGTCGCCAGTATGTCGCCATTGTGTCGCCATTATGTCGCCAGTATGTCGCCAGTAAAAGAGTATAAAAGGCAGGAGCGGACCGCCGGTATTCATTCATTCTTCAACCATCGGCTAGCAGTGACTCTGGTTCTCGGGCGTTTAAGTATTCGGTGAGCAAAGTTCCTCTACTACTGTTACTATGTTTGTTTTTGCCGGGAATTATCCTGGTGAATTTAAACGTGGAAATGGTGTCTGTGTTTGGTTTTACGGGGACAATATCGTCGTAAAGCTGATCTTAGACTTTTGTGGAGATTCTTTGTTACCGAGTACGGGATTTAAATATAGTGAAGTTTCCTATGCAGTGTTTTTCTAAGTGCCGCCACGTTATGCAGGGACAATATCGTTGCATAACAGGAACTTGGAAATTGTGTCTGTGTTTGGTTTTGCGGGGACAATATCGTCGTAAAACTGAACTTAGGCTATTGCGGGGATTCTTTGCTACTGTGTGGTGTTATAGTGAAGTTTTCTACACTGTGTTTTCTAAGTGCCGTCACGTTATGCAGGGACAATATCGTTGCATAACAGGAGCTTGGAAGGCGTGTCTGTGTTTGGTTTTATGGGGACAATATCGTCATAAAACTGAACTTAGATAACGGTGTCTAAGGGGATTTCACTTCTGTGTTTAGTTAGTTTAATTTTGTGTGGAGTTTGGTTCGTAAAATAGAACCTAGTTATTTTAGTGTTTTACTATGGGGTCTTTTGCTATATTTTTCAAAACCAGATCATTGTTTGGACTGACTGTTTGTCCGGCTGGGCAGCTCACCCCTTGCGGTGTTAAATGTGAGCTGTCTAGGAGTCTTTTTGCTCCAAGATGAGGGTTATCTTGGCACCTTCTCTTTACCAACATAGAAGGTGAAAAACGTCTCCCTCCTTAGCTCTCCAATGTCCAGCTGTTAGATGAATAATGGGGATGTCACGTGCGCATCATCCGGAGTAATCTGGGCCCATTTGAATCTACAGTATTTGGAGGCTTCGTATATTAAATATATTTATTTAAACCACTTATATACATAATAGGGCCCTGTCTTACCCATGTTGCCACCCTGCCTTTGTGCAACCCGCCATGGGGGGAGACAAGTCCACGAGCTGTTAGGTTGCATTCTCGGAATCGCTCGCCGAACTCTTACAGCTTCTTAGTAGGGATACACTTGCGTATATTCCAAAGTACCAGGTCGATGGTAAGTACGAACTGTGCTTTGGTTATACTAGAGTAGGGACAAGGGTAGGTTTAGGGTAAATTCACACACTAATTATTCGGAATTTAGGGTTCGTTTTAGTCTTGGTCTGTAAAACTGATGTATTTTCTTCTTAAGGGACTTCAACTACGGTCTCGCTATACTAAAATTGTGCGTGAATAGGTATAGGGTTTGAATTGCTTAGATCTTCCAATATTTAAATTATTTGGGGAAAATAATTAACGTAAAATCTTATCTCTATTTTTATTTATGAAGTTCTGGTTTTCTGGTGTAAAGACGAGGTACTGAGTATTACAATCATGTTTCTAAGGTATTTACACAATAAAATCATAAATATCAAGTTGGGATTAGGAACACAGTCTATTCGGAGATAGAAAATCGACGACTAGCTGTTTTAGGGAACCTTTGGCAGGCAAGAGTAATCCAAAGGATGATTTGAGTGAAATAATGCTCATCTTGATATTTCAGTCTCATAAAATATAGTATAGTTTAACAAATAAACTTAGTACTTCGTTTATACTTCTAAAAGACTAGAAATACAGTTTATATTTTAGTTCTGGGGAATGGAAATGGGATTCGCATCCCTAGTTTTTGAAATAAAAAGAATAGTAATTTTGATGACTGATGGATACTTTGACACTTCTTTCCATAGCCATCTAGGTACGCATAGGTTCCGAAGTGTTGGTCATAGCCCGTCTGGCTAAAGAGGTAGGGTAGGAGTTCCAATTGACCTTGCTGATTGGACTAGGAGCCCCCAATCCTGCATCGAGCGTATGGGTAGCATATTTCGAATAGAAGCTGGTAGATAATAATATTAAATGCTAGGGTGTAAATGGGCTTACCCCAGGAATGCTACTCATATGTTATCCCGGAGGCTTAATAGATTGTAGCAGGCTTTTACCAACCCCATTTTTAAACTCATTTTACCAAATATATTTCTTTTATATTCATATTATCATATATGCTGCATTTACCTAAATAACATTATTTGAAGTAAAATATAACAACATTTACATTACAATAATAAATTCTGGTAACTTTCAGTACTATTTCTGTATTTTAATAAATTATTCTAGTAAGTTACTCGTTAACATCATAATAAATGTGCTTCCAATTTCATAATATATTTTTCCCAAAGTCCAGGTAATTGTAAATAAAATCAGAGTCCAAAATTTAGCTGATACTCATTAAAGAACCTAGGGTACCGCGGTTCACTTCGAGGGGTCCTAACGCTAGACTAGACGATCACGACTAAATCACATGGCCAAATTTCAGGGGTAAATCTAAAGGGGGTGTTTATATTATGGTTACTTAAGTAAGTAAGTAGGTAGTGGGAGGTTACACAGTGGCAAATTGCCACCGCATAATGTCCAACTACAACTAGAAATTTAAGCTAGAGCCCATATCTCAAACGGTAATTAGACTAATATGGTTAGTCAACGAACTGTCAAATCGTATGGGTTTCCATGAAAACACATCAAATGGGCTCCTGATTAGTAGTACCTAGTCATTGTACATGCAGTCACCTAGTATCTACCTTCCTCCCCAAAAGAAAATGCAGCTTTCTAGCCCTAACGATCACGGAGCAAAGCCGTGGACGGACAGACAGCCGGTCATGGCGAAACTATAAGGGTTCCTAGTTGACTACGGAACTCTAAAAAACCTCAATTATTTAAAAGAACACGACAAAAAATTATGTGATGGCCAGCTGCATTTGGAAATTGACAAGCCCTTATCCCTAAAATCAAGAAAGAAAAAAACTACATGGGACTAATTGTAAGGTGGTAAGGTGTACCTATAGAAAATTGCCACTCTAATTTACGCTGCTGCCACAAATCTTTTACTTTGCTTTGATTTATAACTTACCGAGTTAGTCTTCTAAGACAAAACCATATGATAATGAAAACTGGTCTGTTATATCCAGCCCCAGTCCACCTTGAACGTTACAGCTAATAATATGATAATGCATTAATCTAATCAGTCGTATACGTAAATGAGATGAAAATGTTCGCATAGAGAATATTGCAAAGTGTTTAGATTACCTACTATGCACATTTAGTTGTATCCCTTGCACGTAGGATGTAAAATAATCAATAAAGTTGTCAATTACATGATTATTTATGGGAGGTTAACGCCATCGCCATTAGACTAAGGGCCACTTGCACCATCCCACTAACCCGGGGTTAACCGGTTAAACTTGGAGTTACCATGGTTACCAGTACAATTGACACTGAGTTAACGATACGGCTCTAAGTGGCCCATAATGCAATTTGAAGTGTCTAGGCAGATAAATCACTAAGTACATAGTATAAAACAAAGTCGCTTCCCGTTCCCGCTGTCTGTCCCTAAGTACATACTTAGATCTTTATAAAATTACGCAACGGATTTTGATGCGGTTTTTTTAATAGATAGAGTGATTCAAGAGGAAGGTTTATGTATAATTTGTTAATCCGTGCGAAGCAGGGCGGGTCGCTAGTGATTGGTAAAAAAACTATGCTATCTTCTTTCAAGGGCCTCTATAATTATCTCAATACCAAATTTCATCTACATTAGTTTATAGGTTTCACATTTATGACATTAGTAGGGATTGAGACCAAAGATTGAGATGATGATGACCACGCCTTTTAAAAACCCGATAATTTCAATAAACAATAAGATTACAAAACACCGCACACATTTTAAGAATGAAATCTAATAAATGAGGTTTAGCGGTCATCTGCAACCTTTCGGCCATATTGGCATTCCAATTAAGACCTAATTGTCACAGTCATAGGGCCGGCTTTCCAGCGAGCAGGCCGTAGGAATGGTGCCAATGACCCTATCGATATCCATAACTTACACACTATTTCACTGGGTAAACTTATCCGCATGCCGGTTTAAACTGTTTAAAGTAGGCTCTATTAAGAAACTGTTTGGTTGCGAAAGAATTGTGGGAGGAGTTTGTTGAATGTGTATTTTCAGAATTGTGGGTTACATCAGAACTACAACACATAACTTCATACATCCACTTATTGGATCAGCTGAAAATAAACATCAGGCAATTTTCATTTTATTTTGGTCCCATTTGTAAAAGTTGTTCAATATGGCCTATTTTTGATACCATGTCGGTGACAAACATACGGTTTAACATTTAAAAACTTTCACGTTTCACATATTAAAATATATTTATAGCCAAAGTCTATCGTGGATTTATTTTGTTACTATTCTTTCACATGCTGGAAATTCCCATAAAAAGTGACCCCTTTGCATGAAATAGGGTGTTTTTTTAACACTTTGCCATACCTGATCAATTGGGAAAATGTACATCGTAGACAGAGTCCAAACATTCTGTATTCTTCATTCATTCATTCTATTCTTTTTCCATCTTATGCAAAAGGTGATAGGAATTCCCAGGATGTGAAAGATGTGGCTACTAATGCTACTATATTATGTTTCTGATAGTTGTATTCGTGGTTTGATCGACACTCCAACATAACTCTAAACACGAAACTGTTCCAGTTTGAGCCTGAAACGAACGCTTCATACCAGCAAATATCGCAAGCAGTCCAAAATTATAATACGCTTATGGTAGTTGACGCATTTTTGTGCATTGCTCAAATGATCCAAATAGGGATTTAACGAGTGTTGCGCAGCGCTTGCGACTCGCAGACCTCGCAGTTTCAACGTGTCATAAAAGAGCCTATGTCATTAGTAAATGTATTTCAGTTACAACTTTTGTTTTCGGAGTGGAGAGGTAAATGTGGAGCTGCAATGTGCGAATTGCTTAGCGTGTGCCAAATATGTGCGTGTAGGAGAAATATGTGTTTATACTTATCTATGTATGGTTAATCTAATAAAGTAACTAGGTACAGTAGGTACCTACAGAAAAGGTGCGGAGACAGGATTTTAATTGGAGCACAGTAAAACTACCCATGCCATTACTTCAATAGTTAATTTAGGTATGAATGAACAGGGATTGTTATCGTTCATACATTTACTTTTATCAAAAGGAAGTATAAAAGCGCCCATTAAATTCCATATTCTATAACCTAGCTTTCGAGGGTCACCAGCCCTTTAACTTGCCACCATATACCATATGGTGTAGCTACAACATAACCTTCCCTTTCCTCTGCTCCACTTTTAGCTAGCTTCTCGTTATTAATTGAGCTTTCTACAAACCCTGACACTTGCCAAGTCGCCCGCAAAAATCCTGACATATCAGGGGTACTCCTGACGTATGGCAACCCTATTCAGAACTATATTGACTATGTAAGTTAATGACAGGAAGGTGTAAATTGTAAAGCACCCAGTCCACCCTGCGCCTGCGTTACATAAGCCTTCGCATATGCGCGTGCGTGGCTTGCGCAAGTCACGCAGTTTCGTGCGTCTAAATAACTTGGCCGACATTGCGACACATCAGCATTTTTCAAGGAATTTGTCACATTTGATGAAGATGACGATTAAGTGAATATTTCGTGTCATTTATTTTATCTATATTGCGCAATACGACCTTCCAATCATCAACATATAACAGCACCTTAAAGGGGTCCCAAGGGTCCATGGGCGACGGCAATTTCTTACCACGAGACAAATTTTCTGCTCGTGTCCTACTATATCAAATATCATATAACGCATTGTGCATATAATACAAACCTTACCTAATATTAACATGGCGTCCCAACTTTTCATTCTACTTCTGTAACTTTTGATAACAGTAGACATTTTTAAACTTTGCACCAGTAGAAAAGTAAGTACTAACAATGTTTCTTCGGGAAGTCATGAAATAAGTAAACATGTGTTTTGTCTACGAATAAATTGTTTGAAAACACTAGATGTTTTTCTGCAAATAGTTACAACGTGCTTACAAAGTTTCAGTGTGCTTTGTAGATGTTACTTTGTAAGCAAATAATTAGTTGTTTTCATAGAAACAAGCGTGGCCCTAAATAATTAGTTGCTTTCATAGAAACAACAAGCGTGGCTGTTTGCATTGACTCTCACACGTACGGTCCAGGAATTAAATTTCCGTACCATTTCGTACCTTGTTACAGTGACAATAGTATGAGGCTCCTAGTGACTTTCATATTGATTGTCACTGTGACAAGGTACGAAATGTAAATTAAATTATTTGACGTGAATTCTCGAAACAAAGAGAGCTTACCTAAGGCTAATATGGTCTTTAGAAAATGTACGGGGATACTTCCCATTTGAAACACGGAACTGAAAATTTCTTATGAAACAGAATGTATTGGTATAAGTATTGGAATGTATTTTTAATATTCGTAGAAATGTAGATATGGAGGCATAGCCAAAATGAAAATCGTTAATAGAAAACGCGAATTGAAACTTAAATAATGTATGGAAATAGTCACGTGATTTTCGTGGGTAGCGTCTGTCATTCCGATACACTTTTACTTTTCATTTGGCATCGATGTAATGTACTTAGGCCCCCGAAAAGTTCGCTGCTCTAAAGGAGAAAGATTTTCGAATCGCCGGTGAGGTGAGAAGTGGTAAATTGCCGTAAATCATCGAAATCCCACTATAAATATTCGAATTTATTATTAAAATGGCATAGTTATAAGCTATAATACCTAATGATGTCGTTAAAAGGGTCCACAGCAATACAAATCCAATTGCCAATCCCGTTACGTACACGAATACGTTTTGTCAGGGTCCCAGGTCCGAAGTACCTGAGCTTTAGGTCACTGGGCTGGTCGTAGGAATGCGGCCGGCTGTTTTGCAACAAGTTCTCCCCTCCCATTCTAACTTAGCCTTTTCTTTCACACGGCCGAACGCGCCCGAAGGCTTTCGCGTCTTCTTCGGAAGTCCGACCGGATTCTTGCGAACGTTTGTGTTTGCGTTTGCGCAGATTTGTGGCTATTTTTATTTCGTGTAACGGGGCTGACAGCCATACCATACTTACGGTTTGCTATCTTGCGTTATGCTGTAATTATAGTGACATGCATAATGAGATGCTTTGAATTTATGTTTAGCGTTAGGAGTTCATGATTTTATAGTCAGTTTTTCCCCAGTTGACAATTAGGCAGATAATGATAAAAATGATCTTAAAAGTTAAAAATACCAGTCTAGTCCGACAGTACGAGTATAATCGGTGTTTCTTTTCCATATCTTCATAATATACCGGTATCTTACAAAACAACAACCTCATTCTAAAGAGCTATAATAAAGAATATTCAAGTAAAGACCAAATCAAATGCCTGTACCTAATTTAAGTACATAATTACATGTACATAATTATATCAGGGGCCTTACCATGATGTCCTTATTGCGATTCTGTTTAGGATCTAAACTGAATCGCTAAAGGACGGAGCTACATAAGTCACTTAACTCCTTCTCTTAGCAATTCAGTTTAGGTCCTAAACAGAATCGCAATAAGGACATCATGGTAAGGCCCTTGAGCATGTGTGAGTAGATGCTTTTTAGAACTAAATCACAGTTCTTATGTTGTTTTTCTCTTTTTTATTGTACACCAAAAATTGCGCCGTGTGTTGACTTGGACTTACTATCAAAACGACAACGATTTGACTTCCTTTGCCGACTGCACTTGCATTGCATGACACAATGGTCGATGGTCGACCTTGGTCACGGTTCATTATTGGTTAGACACAATGTGCAGGATCTTAGACAAGGTGGCTATACTTACGTACCTATCGGCCGTGTCGTTCCTAACGCGGTTACAGCATTAATGTCTGCATTTCATTGCGGATCCGGTGTGAGAGCGAGACAGCGCTATGCACGTATGTAAGTTTGTTTCAAGTGAAACATATTCGCAATTTTAGACATCAGTAGATTAGATAAGGCCCGTACGGTCTAAGTTGGGAGACGTTTGACCCCACCTTTGCATAGAAGTTTGTATACCATTAGGTATTAACAAGTCGAGTCGTATGGTCGTATCTCTATCTACTGACTGTTGGTACACCTAGCTGCAAAAGTGCATGGCCACTTTATCAATGGAATGCATTCTTTCATCGCAATTATTGATCAAATAAACTTGGGACTTGAGAAGTTTTTAATACCTACTTTAAGTAAAACTTTAATTATGCAATCGCAACTTGCAATTGCATTCGTATTCGTACCTATTTAATAAAATTGTAATTTGTAAGTACCATTTGTGACATGACTTACGAGGGGTATTCAAAATATTCTCGGTATGAGAATGAAAACAAACAAGTACGAAAAGTTTGATATTTTTATTTTTCAATATACTCCCCCCCTATGTTCATACACTTAAAAGATCGATCAATTATTTTTTTTAATCCCTCGTAAAAATATTTTTTATCTTTCGTGTAAAAATGCTCCTCCACTGCCGCCTTCAATGCTTCATCGTCAGAAAATTTATTTCCACGCAGATCCTTTTTAAGATTGGGGAGCAAAAAGAAGTCGCTGGGGGCTAAGTCCGGACTATACGGTGGGTGAGTAACAGTTTTAAACCCACATTCAACAATAGCTGCCTTGGCAATATGAGCAGTATGGACGGGGGCGTTGTCATGCAGAAGCAGAATACCTTTGGTTAACTTTCCTCGCCTCTTTTCTTTAATTACATCCTTTAATTGACGTAGAATGTTAGCGTAGTACTGTCCTGTGATATTTACACCTTTTTCTTTATAATCGATTAGTAATACTCCTTCACAATCCCAAAATATCGTGGCCATGACCTTGCCAGCTGAAGGGATGACCTTGAACTTCTTGGGATGAGCTGAACCCTTAATGTGCCACTGCATGGACTCTTGTTTACTCTCTGGGTCATAATGATGAACCCAGGTTTCATCTCCAGTAACTATTCTTTGCAGCACCTCATCAGGATTTTCACCGCACAGGTCAATAAAATCGGAACAACAAGCTACACGCATGTCTTTTTGAAGCCGAGTCAGCATTCGCGGAAATCATCTTGCACTTACTTTTGACATATTAAGATGGTCATGTATAATATCATGTATGGTACCAATAGAGAGATTGGTTACTTGTGCTATAGATTTTACCTTCACTCGACCATCTTCCAATATAAGTTTTTCCACTTTATCAATATTTTCTTGTGAAGTAGCTACTACAGGCCGGCCAGGTCTAGGGTCATCTTCAATACTCTCCCTTCCGCGTTTAAACTCGCTTGACCACTTTTGAATGGTAGATAAAGAAGGAGCAGACTCACGGTAAACACAATCCATTTCCTCTTTTATGGTTTTTTGATTTTTACCCTGTTTTGTCAAGAATTTTATCACGCATCGATGTTCTAATTTAGTTAACATTGTCAATTCGCACATGATGTTCATGTTTGTTCAGCAATTGCAGAAAAACCAAAGACTATCTCGGTTCGAATTATACTTTTTTTTAATGTCAATGAATAAACCTTAGCGGCCAGTAACGAAAGAAATTTTAGAAGAGGTCGTAAGATATCAATACCGAGAATATTTTGAACGCCCCTCGTACATGACAAGAATGCAATCGGATCATCTCGCAAATATTTGCTGAGTTCAAAAAATGGTTTATCGCCAATCGATTGCATCCAAATTCCAAGTAATCGATTGAATGTTTCTTTAAACTTGCACAATTGCAAGCCACCCACATGTAGACAGCTAGACAGATACTTTAGCGCAATAAAAACAATTCAACTTCTATGTAAATTCCACATGAAATGTCTCGTTTGCATTGCTATTGAGTGTATTAGCGTATTTCTCATTGGGTCCGCGATTCCCAAGGGCCCTCGCTTTGTTGAGTTAGACGCACTAACGGTAATTGTTGATAGCATCGCGTTAGAGCAGTCTTCACTTGGGGCTGTGAGAGTTCATCATTGTGATAAATTAGTCTTTATTGCAAGCTTTGGTAATTGGCTACTTTCCTACTAGTCAAATCAGCTTTTTTAGAACTGTCATAACGATCCGATCGAGCTTTGCTCGGAAAACATACAAAAACTCAAAAATCCGCGTTTTCCCAGAGGTAAGACGTAGATCGAGTTTTCGACCCTGAAAACCCCCATATAGCAAAATTTATCGAAATCGTTAGAGCCGTTTCGAAAATAAAGTAACTGCTATCTACGTTTTTCTAATAATTATCTGATGCTTTATTTTGTGCACAGTGTGAAATAATTTATTTTAAGTAGAGGAAAGTACCCAATTGTGTAATTATAGTGGTTAAGTGTGTGGATGCCGAAAGAACAAAATTTAAGGGCGTTGGTTTTACTCATAACATAATCAGCACATAATAACATGTTTTCGTACATAAATGTGTATATTCCGTTAGGTTTCACCACATAGTATAAAACAAAGTCGCTTCCCGCTGTATGTCCCTATGTATGCTTAGATATTTAAAACTAACGTTACGCAACGGATTTTGATGTGTTTTTTTTTAAATAGATAGAATGATTCAAGAGGAAGGTTTATGCATTTGTTAACCCCTGCGAAGCCGGGGCGGGTCGCTAGTTTAGATTAAGTAGCTATTAATGAAATTGAATCATCAATCTTCAGCAATGTAGTGTCATAAATAGGGTGCATTGGGGTAAATGCGAAGGCGGGGTAAATTTCGAAACTGGCAAATATCTACTAAACTAGAAACACTTCATACTTTAGCAACACTTACGCCACTGCAACGCTTACATGACATCTTGCGTACTGTTGCTACAGTAGAAAGTGTTTCTAGTTTAGTAGATATTTGCCAGTTTCGAAATTTAACCCGCCTTCGCATTTACCCCAATGCACTATAAGTAATTTTGATACAGTTAAAATGTGAAACCTCTTATTAGTTTGTTTTTAAAAATTACACTTTTCAAGACATTGGTAATTTACATAAATAGTGATATATTTTTGACTTCCGGATTAAAACGATAATTATTGCTCACGACCATTTGATTATTTGAGGAATTGAATCGTTGATTTATAATCTGAATATAAGTATAGGTATTAGACCTATCTATAAAACATTTGTCAACTGGGCCTCACATTAACTCAAATACTGGCTACAACTCTTACTTAAATTACTTACTCATAAACATTATGAGATTTCACAGATTACTTATCTAGTAAATGGTGCATGTAGGATAACTTGCGGTCACCACACGTTAGCGCTTCCATAGTATGGAAACCATAGTATTACGAAATTCACGAATCTACCCTAGTAGCACGGTCGCATTTTTATCATTTGTCACCATGCCTGTCACGTTCTAACAAGTATGTAAGTGCGAAAGTGACGGGCATAGTGATAGTCGATAAAAATGGAACCATGCTGAGACCGCTAGACTTATATCGACCGGGATATGAACCGTGATTATATCCCGGTCGATATAAGTCTAGTGAAACTAACCGTGAATCATTCGAAACTGTTATTCGCGAAGCTGTTTTGCACAACCCGCTGCACTCTCTGGCTTTACAGAAAGCCAGCTCTGTTGACCACGCCAGTCGTGTTTAACTTATCAATATCACACAAATAAATTCCGTTACTGGGATTTAAATCCAGAATTACCAGTTTCGAAGGTAGGGTCACTAATCACTAACCATCTAGGCTAAAGCTGACGTTAAATTTACTTAAATAAACTATGAAATATTTACATAAAAGTTAAGTAAACAAGTACTGCTGTAGGTAGGTAGTATAAAATGGCTTATTATTAACCGGGCAACTAAAATATTAAACAGGAACTTTCATTGGGCATATAATAATATAATTTGGCTGTGCATTAATATTTTAGCGCCAAAAAAAATATTTTAGCCTCAAATATAAGCATCATATTATTAAAAAAAACTGGCAGCAAAATCAAACCACCTAAAAAAATATAGGGAACTTAAAGTGACAGGTTGGCATCTAAAATAATAAATTGGCAACTAATATTGTAAATTGTAAAGCGATCATAAGATTTAGTTGTCATCTAGTTGTTCACACCTAAGTAATCAACTAATCATAATTGAGCATATCGTTTCAGATAGGTAGTATTTTAACACGAAAGCAGTTAAATTTAATGAATATTGGTCACTTTTTACACAAAATACCTCAAATTAATTTACCAATACTCAATGGTCAGTATACTTGTAGTCGAAATTTCTAATCATGAAACGCCTAATGGCCATTATACCATTAGATCTTTAAAATTTTAATTACTAATTTCAATAGTTACCACTGTGTTCTGCTAGAGTCAACAGATAGGTGCGACGACGAGCGAAGCGAGGAGGAGCGTGTTAGGTTGACCGTGTAATGACTAAACAAAATATTTTAAAAGAACTTCATTTTTTAATTAATAGATAGCCGTTTTCTTTTTAAATGTGCTTCATAAATGGTCTCCAATATATTAATTCAGTTGCCAAATAAATACTTGGTACCTGCCTAAAAATAATCAAAAGCTGTAATGGCATTAAAATACAACTCATATTGATATATTTTAAGGCTCCGTTTTTGTTGCCAAACTATTAATTTTAGTAGCCATTTCTATTTTTTTAAACTACCCAAATTCGATTAATTAGTTGACCGGTTAAATACGTGCCGTATAAAATACTATAAAATGATTTATGATGCAACTGAGAAATGTGGCTCACGACCACGCAGTTATCGATTAAGAGCCCATCAACGTGCACACTAGCGCCACTGCTAAATAATCGTGATTATTTAAATTTAACGAAATATATTTAAAAAAGGGGGCCGCTACGCACTGTATCTTGAGTACCTTTTGAATACATCAAACTAGTTTTTATGCTGCTGGATTCGTCAATCTATGAACTCAAAACAAAAACGGCCTTTTTAACTTTGGACGCATTATTTAGCAGTGGCGCTAGTGTGCACGTTGATGGGCTCTTAACGAACGCACAGGCGTTACTACACAGGTAATGACCGCTAGTCTTTGCAAACGCTTCATGCGGAGTCTGAGAGAGAAAGTCTACGTACCTAAGCGTTATTTAGAGTTGTGGTCATATTTAGGGAAATGACGCCTATAATGCCAAACGGCTCTTTAGGACCGTTATGTTAGCTGAGTATTCGTACTCATTTTCTTAATGTTTTTATTTGGTTATCTGTTTGATTAAGTAGGTTCACTGCTAGGACGGAAAAAGGTGAAATGCTTCTCTTTTACTCTGACGACTGAGTTTAAAATATAAGACAGTTTTAAGTAGGGAAGTGTATTTTTACAGAAATTTTTTTTTTCAGAAAATCACGAAATATTTGTTTTTTTTCTTTGTGACCATCTGGCAACACTGATTCTTCATACTCACGCTCATTGTCAATGTTCCGGGCGAGGCCGCGGATCTGCTTGTTGACGTAGTTGTTGCTGCGCGGCACGTTGAGCGCGCTGCGGATGCCGACCGACGAGTAGTCCAGGTGCCCTGGACCGATCTTGGGCACGTGCGAGGAGCAGTAGACTTTCCATCACAGACAGTCCATCACCTGGACAACGGCTGCCGTTGTCCAGGTGATGGACTTTGCCATACTCACGCTCGTTTTAAATGTTCCGGGCGAGGCCGCGGATCTGCTCGTTGACGTAGTTGTTGCTGCGCGGCACGTTGAGCGCGCTGCGGATGCCGACGGGTTGTCCAGGTGATGGACTTTGTCATACTCACGCTCGTTTTCAATGTTCCGGGCGAGGCCGTGGATCTGCTCGTTGACGTAGTTGTTGCTGCGCGGCACGTTGAGCGCGCTGCGGATGTCGACGGGTTGTCCAGGTGATGGACTTTGTCATACTCACGCTCGTTTTCAATGTTCCGGGCGAGGCCGTGGATCTGCTCGTTGACGTAGTTGTTGCTGCGCGGCACGTTGAGCGCGCTGCGGATGCCGACGGGTTGTCCAGGTGCTGCACCTTATCATACTCACGTTCATTGTCAATGTTCCGGGCAAGGCCGCGGATCTGCTCGTTGATGTAGTTGTTGCTGCGTGGCACGTTGAGCGCGCTGCGGATGCCGACGGGTTGTCCAGGTGCTGCACCTTATCATACTCACGTTCATTGTCAATGTTCCGGGCGAGGCCGCGGATCTGCTCGTTGATGTAGTTGTTGCTGCGCGGCACGTTGAGCGCGCTGCGGATGCCGATGGGTTGTCCAGCCCTAGTAGCACGGTCGCATTTTTATCATTTATCACCATGCCTGTCACGTTCTAACAAGTATGTAAGTGCGAAAGTGACGGGCTTAGTGATAGTCGATAAAAATGGAACCGTGCTGAGCCCGCAGGTGATGGACTTTGTCATACTCACGCTCGTTTTCAATAACCGGGCGAGGCCGCGGATCTGCTCGTTGACGTAGTTGTTGCTGCGCGGCACGTTGAGCGCGCTGCGGATGTCGACGGGTTGTCCAGGTGATGGACTTTGTCATACTCACGCTCGTTTTCAATGTTCCGGGCGAGGCCGCGGATCTGCTCGTTGATGTAGTTGTTGCTGCGCGGCACGTTGAGCGCGCTGCGGATGCCGACGGGTTGTCCAGGTGATGGACTTTGTCATACTCACGCTCGTTTTCAATGTTCCGGGCGAGGCCGTGGATCTGCTCGTTGACGTAGTTGTTGCTGCGCGGCGGTTTGAGCGCGCTGCGGATGCCGACGGGTTGTCCAGGTGATGGACTTTGCCATACTCACGCTCGTTTTCAATGTTCCGGGCGAGGCCGCGGATCTGCTCGTTGATGTAGTTGTTGCTGCGCGGCACGTTGAGCGCGCTGCGGATGTCGACGGGTTGTCCAGGTAATGGACCTCGTCATACTCACGCTCGTTTTCAATGTTCCGGGCGAGGCCGTGGATCTGCTCGTTGACGTAGTTGTTGCTGCGCGGCACGTTGAGCGCGCTGCGGATGCCGACGGGTTGTCCAGGTGCTGCACCTTATCATACTCACGTTCATTGTCAATGTTCCGGGCAAGGCCGCGGATCTGCTCGTTGACGTAGTTGTTGCTGCGCGGCACGTTGAGCGCGCTGCGGATGCCGATGGGTTGTCCAGCCCTAGTAGCACGGTCGCATTTTTATCATTTATCACCATGCCTGTCACGTTCTAACAAGTATGTAAGTGCGAAAGTGACGGGCTTAGTGATAGTCGATAAAAATGGAACCGTGCTGAGCCCGCAGGTGATGACTTTGTCATACTCACGCTCGTTTTCAATAACCGGGCGAGGCCGCGGATCTGCTCGTTGACGTAGTTGTTGCTGCGCGGCACGTTGAGCGCGCTGCGGATGCCGATGGGTTGTCCAGGTGATGGACTTTGTCATACTCACGCTCGTTTTCAATGTTCCGGGCGAGGCCGCGGATCTGCTCGTTGACGTAGTTGTTG
The DNA here is from genome assembly GCF_948474715.1 of Cydia amplana. NCBI lineage: Eukaryota > Metazoa > Arthropoda > Insecta > Lepidoptera > Tortricidae > Cydia > Cydia amplana. The sequence goes on from NC_086084.1 coordinate 3,538,266, forward strand.
CTGCGCGGCACGTTGAGCGCGCTGCGGATGCCGACCGACGAGTTGTCCAGGTGCCCTGGACCTATCTTTGGCACGTGCGAGGAGCAGTACACTTCCTTGTCCTCTGTGTAGTGCTGGTTGTTGAAGTATGTCTGCGGACAGGATTTAAAAATTAGGAAAATGTGTGATTAGGAACCGAGGGAGACTGTAGCTTTTAAGGTGCACAGGGCACACCGGATGCGTGTGCGTATACGTGTTTCTAGATGTAAATGGCAATTAACTTCTGTGGGCCAATCAATACTGTGTAAGAAGGTTACATTGGTTACCTACTCAGTGGCGGCGCGTCAAACATATCCATAGGCAATCCGGGGCTAATTTCGCTTACATATTTCCTTTACAACTCTGCTCAAACGTCCAAAAACAGGTAAGCCGGTGGGAATCGGCTTTTATGGACGCGCCGCCACTGGTACCTAGTTTATCTAGTTAGTTACTGTTGTTCACAGTTGCTAGACTGCGATGTGGATGTACCTTAACAATTTAAACTCTAAAGAGCTAATCAAACTGCCTAAAACAACCTTATTTCACGGGCATTTATCTATGAATTCAATAACCATATAAAGAGGTCGAAATGGTCCATTCACTACTAATCCGAATACAAAAGATCCAGACCAATTTGCATTGACCCCGTCATAATGCATTTTGGCGGAGGCATGGTTGAAGTCCGAGCAGATCGAGGTGTCTAATAAAGCTGGTGGAGCACAATGTAATTGATGCGCCGTGATGCCCAGTTAATTCATAACAATACAACAATTGTTTGGAAATTGGGAGCTAAGTTTAGTAAATTAGATATGGCGACAATGCAACTGTTGATGTACCTATTATTGAATTGATTATATGCTTATTATCTGATCATGATTTGATGATGATGAGATAACTTTATTAATAACACAATTGGATTTTTACTCATCGTCGGACAAACCTCGCCTCGCACAAGATCTGGCTGTCCCATAGAAAGGCGTTTTTTTCAAATAATGTGGTTTCGCTATTTTGAGGTTGTTTTAATATATACTAAAAGTTGTTCAGTACAGTAGAACGTAATACATACGTACATATGAAATTCACCTTACAAAATGCTAAACTTCACCCTTTTCATTCATATTAGTACATATATGCATAAGAAAATTAAATAACAAAGTAAGATTGTAATAATCACTAGATAAACAGGATTATTCGCGTTTTTAACAGATGCTAGAAGGCACGCAGCCAAATTTACTAACAATAATCATAAAAAAACTTTCATTGACATGAAATCAAAGAAAATTAGCATAAACGTATTATATTTTACGTTATAATTGTTTTAATGACAATGGTACCGTTAGCCGGTTTCATTAATGGAATAATGATATGCACCCATGTGAGTAACTCCGCAAACATTGAAACTGACAGTGCCCACTGGTCGACTTTATCTCTTTGTTAAATAAGGTTCACTTTCAGTCGACTGGGCCAATAGTACATGAGTCACTGAACAAGTGAACACCCAGCTGACTCATCTCTATTTATTTTCATGAACAGTTTCATATGTTTCAATGTGAACAGTCGACGTCAAATATATGTTTACATTTTTCCCCTTATTACAAGGCAAGGTGCAAAAGTGTAAACATATCTTTGAAGTCGACTGTACAGTAGCTAGTAGGTAGGTATGTGTCATTTTTGTAGTTTGTAGTGAGACTTTTTTTCTTTACCAACTTATTAACCACTATATGTTATAACGTTATAAGGTAATCCCTATTCAGCAGCTTACGTTTGATTTGGATGGAATTGGCGTTGATGGGTGAAAGTTCATTCTTACCACAAGTAAATGCTATATTTTTTTTATCTTTCATTCATGAAATGAAATGATCCTTCAACAATATTAAGTCGATATAGGTAGGTACCTACATCAAAAACTTGTATTGCAACTTATAAAGTCACAAAAAAGAGATGAAAGTTTCTAAGACAGATGCCTTGTATTTCAGTTTCATATTTCCCCTCTGTATTCTTAGGCAAAAAATTACAGATTTCTACATTAAAATACCCAATGCGTAGTATTAATCATGGTCGATTGTGACTTAATAAATTAATTTGACAACCTAGTAACCTAGCTGAGATTAATGTTCAGCCAAGTTTTTTGGGCCGACATTACGAGTTGAAATGCGACTAGACTGTACCAAGGTCAGCCAAATGTCAATGAGAAGGTCACGATTGCACGAATTAGTGCGTCTTTTGTTTTTAGTTTATAAACATTCTTGATATAACATTAGCTAAAATGTAGCTAAGTACCTAGTTTCCCCTTCGGAAGGTCAGATCGCAGTCGATTTTTTTAAATAGTGCCAATGGGATTAAGTAGCCGAACAGACTCCAGGCTTCCTATGAAAGTTGTAGGAATATAATGATGATCAGTTATTCTTACCTTCAACGTGAGCTTCGTCCTGCATACTGCACATTTGAAGCAGCCACTGTGAAAGAACGTGAAGTCCTTGAGCGGACCAACTCGGTCCACCTGGTATACGATCTCGTTGCACCGGAAACAGGTGCTCTCGTAGAAGTTGGGCCGGTACATCGTGGCGTCGTCACGTCATCTCAGTTTCACTGTTTCACTGTTCACTTCACGCGCTCACTGTCACTGATTTCACTGCAGAGTGCCTCATGTGCTGTTCACTGTCACTTGTTTCACTGTTCACTGCAGAGCGCAGCACGTTACGCGCTGTTCACTGTCACTAGTTTCACTGTTTACTGCAGAGTGCGATTTAGTGTGTTCACTGTGTACGTGATCCAGTTTAAACCTTACTACGAACAGTTAAGTTCCAGTGTATCATCGCTTAAAGCTTATTCGTGGTTGTTTGGTTACAGACTAGCAGTCGATTAGTTTTGAATGTTTGCTTGCCTGGAAGAGGTTAAAATAGCGTTTATTAGAGATGTGTTTTGGAACAAATATGTCGTCTCTTAAAAACTTAATGATTATTACGTTTTGCTAAAATTTTAGGGTAGGTACGGAATATTTATCAATTCTAATCAGTCCGTTCAAATGCGGTCAGTGCAACTGCATACTGCATGTTATAAAAATGCATATTCGTCGCCCCACGTTAAATGAAGGAAAGTTATGAATCAGTCTTGACCCACGCGTGGCAAATCATTCGCCCGTAACACCCTACACTGCCCACTGTTAATCGCCCCAGAATATCGGGCCTTATTCGGAAATGTGAATGAACCTCATCGAAATAAAATATACTATTACAAAAGTATCATTCACAAGAGACACTTTGGTTGAATGCTCACTAATGGTAGGACAAAAATAATAGGTTGAGTACCAATGAGCAGATACTGAACCATCACATTAATTCAAACATAGACTGCCTACTTATAATATCGTGAGTTCTGTGCATGGTACCCGTTAATTTCCACAATGCAACAGTTCTGCAAACGTTTAAATGTAGTTTATTAACAATGCAATGCGATGCGATGCGTGCTAGATGCTGCGCTCGCGGCGGTGCGTGGGAATAGTTAGGAACGGAAGCGTTTTTATTTGCTGAAGATAAAAAGCGTAAAACCGTTTCAAAGACAGATATATGTTGCCTACTTAGACCATTTACGAAATAATACAAATAGATATAGCTCGTAGAAAAATATTTGTATATGCTTAGTATTTGTATTGTAATAAAATAATGGATGGATTTAACATGACACAAGCTTTTTCTGTTATTCTTTTTCCATGTCAGTACCTATTTAGATACCTATTTGTTAAAGCGTGCGATAAACGACATAGGTACACATCATCGTACTATGACCGCAAAAATTTAAATTACTCGTAATAAAACTAATTTGATTAACATACTTATGATATATTATAACTACAAACATAAATAGTAAGTACCTAACGATCCGATGGTAAGAATACCTCATTTCATCACGAAATAAATGCAACCAATATAGGCAGTAGGCACGCAGTAACAGACGGATGCCTCTCTATCGCTCAAACATGCAAACATTGCAAACTCTATATGTATATGTATATAGGCAGATAACGAAGCTTCGATTTCCTATGCCGGGGTAGGCGCTAAGATGCCTTTCCTTCGCTTGTTGCGGTCAAGGACGTTGCGAATCGCTCGCGCTCGTGCCGTGTGCCCACGCAGCACCCGCGGTGACTATTGGAACGTGCCAATATAATGATAGCCCGCAACTTGTTTATGTGGTCGTGCGGCGCATTCGCATAATGCCTGGAAAGTCGGCTAAATCGCTAAATAAACTAAACTACTTTACATGAATACCTTCTGAGTTGATGTCAAGTGGAATGCAGTTGGTACAAAAATGTTCCGAAACGGGCGTGGGTTCTGTGAAAAGTTTTGCATAAGGGCCCAGTGAGAAAATTAGGCTTCAAAGTAAATTTATTGTTAATTGTCCACAGGAAACACGAATAACGCTAACTCGTTCCATAACGTTTTCTAAGGTTAAATATATCCGGATTCCGGGGGTTATTATTCTGCAATTTTCCCGTGAATTTCTTAGCTACTCTTCGTGATGCATGTTGTATGTTTTTACCTATATTCCGCTACTGGTTGGCAACCAAAACTATTATAATTAGAAATGATCTAAGGCTTAACAAATTCGATAACGTATTAGTATCTGAGTATGAGATCATTTTTATTACAGATTTATTGATATTATCAGTTCCGCATCTATCACAAAAGGAAATTGATAATTTGGCCATCCTAAATATACAACGACAAGGCGTCAAAGCTAATAAAACTGGAGGAAGCAAATCAGCATAATAATAGACCACCAAAAATGTACATAAGCATCATTTCATAACATAGAAATGGTTTTACGACATTAACAGAATTTGGAAAACATAAAAACTAGGTTATTTCTACATTTTGCTTATACTAGAATAGTTTTTATTGCATTGTGTTAAGGGTTATAGTGTTTTTCGTGATAGGTAAGTGTGATATAGTTGTGTAGGAGCGGATTTTGGCGGGCTGGTCAGCGGCCGGATTGGGTGGCAGTGTAGGAGGCCCGTGGGTGCCGAAGGGCTAATCGCGAACGACTTTTACTTCTTACTCAATGATACGAAGATAGAATAGTTAAAAGTGCAAGGCCGAGCGAGGGTTGGAAAAATTTGAAAGATATAAAACTATTTCATGTATTTAAACTCTTTTATATCGATGTTTTGTAGTTCTGTTTTGTTGATACCCTTTTTGGTTGGGGGCCTGAGGACTTGATATCGCGATTAATTGGCTTTATAAACTAAGGTTAAAGCAATCCATAAATACCTATAGTTTTTAAATTCTTTAGAAAAATCTTATTTGTACCTAGGGAGGTAATTAAGTACCTACTTAAACTGAGGTCAAACACGTATATTTAAGACTTTATATCAAAAATGTACTGACAAATTGGTTTGACCAACTATACTTAACAACTGACCATTGAACCAACTTTGACTGTCATGTCATTGATGGACAACCGCAGATCTCACATCGACCCATATCTTATCTGATGTTTAAAGTTATTCAAGTTGGCATAGCTGGATAGGTAACCGCAGATCTCACATCGCCCCATATCTTATCTATGTTTAAAGTTATTCAAGTAAGCATAGCAGCTGTCACTGATGGCATACTCGGGCCCACGCCGCGTTTTGTAATTCGGTTTACTGGTCCAATATCTTGAGATTTGAATACATTAGTAGTATTTAGTAGATTATCTAATGCCTTAGAACTGGAACTACTTAACATTTACTTGTTCATCCTATCACATAAATTTTCACAACCTTACTTTTTTGATACAAAGTAATCTGAAAGAATGCCATAAAGTAACTTATTATTATCTTATTATAACAGTTATATTAAATTATACCGTTTTTATTTCAAAAACAGCTTTATAGATCCCCGTTTGATGTAATATTAAATCCGTAGAAGCATTCTTGGAACACCTTAACCGGTTCCGTGCGTGCTGTATGTATGTGAATATGTACAGACAGACAGACTAAAGATAACGTTATTCCTACATTTCGTGTTAAAACACTCATCGGGATTTACATTTTTGACCATTTCCGTGAGCTTTGCGTAAGGTCAAGTGAGGTAAATGCAACTATGGGGTTATTGCGTCTCTCCGTTCTTTCTCGAATACGATTGGTCGAAACACCCTCTACTATGCAACGTTTCATGCCTGAGCTACTTGGAAATGAAACGTTGCATAGTAGAGGGCGTTTCGACCAATCGTATTCGAGAAAGAACGGAGAGACGCAATAAGCCCATAGTTGCATTTAGGTACCTCACTTGACCTTATTGACTTTGTTGCTATGTGCATCAGAAAAATCTGGGATGAATGGGACAACATATTTTCCTATTCCATTATGAGTTGGACAGCTTTCTTGTTCCAATAAAAGGTGCTGGGAAACACTAAGTAATTATAATCTTACTATTTTAAGTAAATTGGGATCAGCTAACGTTTGAAGACTAGACTATAAGGTACTGATACTGATATCCCGTCGGAAAGTTTTCGAAATTTCCATTTAATAAAACTTCGAAAACTTCTCATATTATTGTATAGAAATTGCTATATTTCATTTGCGAAATTAAAGTTGTTTGCTGTGAAATTGCAGCATACTCTTTAGGCCCAAGATACACTTGTAAGTTTTACTTACGTAAGTAGTGAGACAGGTATACTACAGAATGAGAGATAAATATCGTTATCTCATTCTAACAAATAGCTTTAGTATTAGTACCTATTCTCTTAACTTTGCGATGTCTACGAGAAAGACACTAACGCGTTAAGCATACTATAAAATGTGCATGATGGGATGTCACATTTCACACGCTAGGGTTATGCTAAAATCCCGGCCTTATCTCCTTCAGTAATTGAATTGATTCAGAAATTGAATTTAAAATCATCTGTATGCATGTCGTGTCGTTTCGTGTCGTTTTACTGGCAAAACCAGATTTCATTCAAATATGTTTGCTCATGTTTGAACTTTATGATTTGATCACTTCCTTGTAAATAAACATTTATTTTTTAAATGCTCTAGGACTTCGATTCAGATTTAAGTTTTGTTAATAACTTAGTACCGACGGTTTTGATACGACCTTGAAGATTGCTCGCGTGAAATAAAGTTACATGTCGTTGAGATGTGAACCAATCAACAAGACGATCGTCACCGAAGTATCAAAACCAGTTCAAACCTAAAACAAATATGCATTCTGAATCGGGGTTTAGGAATTTATTTTAAGAATAGACTTTTGATTTTTTATAACGGGAAGTTTATTATGCAAAATGTAACCTTAAACTGAAGGATGCGGAAGTTAAACGGTTTTAGATTTAATATCTGAGTCATTGGTGACTTTAGCAAACGCCTTTTACAATCATATCTTTCATAATATGGACTGATTTAAATTGTCTTTTTTACCTTAGTATTTAAGTAGGTAATTATTTATTTTTCTCGAAGAATTTTCATTGTGTATTGTTTTCCCATCACCGTTCAACGGCCTCTATAAGTACATTGTATAAGTATAGCTGGTATAGTTAATTAGTTACTCGTAAACTATATTTGCATTGTTTCATCAGTGTCTTGATAACTTCATTAGGTAACTGATCGTATGATACGTTTGTATGTCTATCCCAGAAAAGTAGTGACTGTACAGCATTAAGGTGTTAAGCAGATTTAAGGCGATAAAACAATGAAATAATTTCATATGGTGATACCTATTAGGTACCTACTTAGCCGTAATTAGATTGAAATGATGTGGGACCTAAAAGTCCTGAAAGCCTAGGTGACCTCTAGATAGACCAGGTACTTTTGCTGCTCACGTTTTTTCTGAAGGATGAAATAAAATTACTTTGTTTGCGTCAATTTTGTTAGAATGTGTACTGCATCTACGTCATAATTAGATATAGGTTATCCCTCAAAGGGATAAGTTCGCCTTTGTACTTCTTACTAATTTTATGTTATTTTTTAATATGTACATATTTTTGTACATTAAAGAGTTTACTACAACTACTATGTAATCCTAAGTCTTCAAAGACTAGTAACCTATAAATCGTATCGTCAAAAGTTTAACATTTTGACTTAAGTACCTATATAAAAACTCTTAATCCTTTCCTCCATTCTGATTACCATAATACCTATGTACATAAGTTAAGTAGCTACCCAAACTACGTAGTTGCGTTGCGGTAGTATTAAAATCCTTGTGAAAATTAGCACTTGCTTATGTCATGGTCACTTATGCCGTGGAATTTACGTCGCGGCGTGGATTAACACTTAAATATTACATCGCCACGATCCTCTTAGTGTAAGTGTAAGGCCTGAGTGGACGCTCGAGTTGGGCGTGCAGCGAGCCGGGGCGTGCGGCGTGCATGTTAAACAAATGCAAACGTATAGGAGCGGCCTTAGTGCACGCTGCTCAAATCACTTGGGAGCTCGACGCCACGCTGCACGCCCCGCCGAACGCTCCGCTTTGAGCGTCTACTCAGGCCTTACACTAAGTGTAACGCCTGAGTGGATGCTCGAGTTGGGCGTGCAGCGGGGCAGGCCGTGCGGCGTGCATGTTAAACAAATGCAAGCGTATAGGAGCGGCCTTAGTGCACGTTGCTCAAATCACTAGTGAGCCCGACGCCACGCTGCACGCCCCGCCGAACGGTCCACTTGGAGCGTCCACTCAGGCCTTACACTTATACTTTTATTTGTTTCATTTGAAAAGTATGGTGCTGATAGTTGTCGTGGTATAATTGTATTTATAACAACCGCAAAATCACTCAACTATAGTCCAATACTACGACTTTGGTCCACAAGTTCAATACGTAATTAATATAAAAACCAATGTTATTTTAGGTTTTGCCTGGATTTTTTCTTTCTTTTATGAAAATACTATCGACCCGCCCCGGCTTCGGGTTAACTTCTACGGGTTAACAACCTAAACCTTCCTCTTGAATCACTCTGTCTATTTAAAAAAAACCGCATCAACATCCGTTGCGTAGTTTTATAGATCTAAGCATACATAGGCACCTAAAGCGGGAAGCGACTTTGTTTTATACTATGGAGTGATTTTGCCTTTGAACTTTGTCATTCAAATTATAGGCACACCTATACCTACCAAGATTTTCGAGTTAAGTAATTTTTGACCATAGTTAGGTGGTTTTGCGGTAGGTACCTAATTTTTGTTAATTTATGGAGATAATCTATTTACACCTATTCTTATACTAGATGTAAGATAACATCATTAACATCCTTCGTTACGATGAGCACTGCAAATAATTTATATTCCATTTACTTCGTCTTGAGAAAACACATAAACCTAAATGATACAATATCATCGTTTCAATGAGTAACTTTATAGCGGAAAACTGAGAAAATTGAAATAGTACGAGCCAGCAATATAAAACAGTACAGTTATTTCTTAGTGTTATTGAATAATGAATAATCAGTTCCACTCATTGGGCAGGAATTTGCTGTTAACTGGAAAAGTTTCCTTAGAAATATTAAATGTGCGTGTGATTTGGTTGTATACCTACTAGTTGTAGTTGTAGTAACATTACCTAGCTGTTGAAAAATTTCCTGAATGATAAAATAACCGGCCAAGTGCGAGTCGGACTGGCGCGCGAAGGGTCCCGTGCCATTACGCAAAAAACGGCAAAAATATCACGTTTGTTTTTAGTATTTGTTGTTATAGCGGCAACAGAAATACGTCTCTGAGAAATTTTCAACTGTCTAGCTATCACGGTTCACGAGTTACAGCCTGTTGAAAGACAGACGGACAGACAGACGGACGGACCCGCTGTCTTAGTAGTAATAGTCCCGTTTTTACCCTTTGGGTACGGAACCCTAAAAATTGATTAATTTGAAATTACAACAACTTTGACTATTAATGGCATTATACATAAACGCTTGTCAATTCTAACAAGGCTTTGATAATCGTTTCCTTATCCATCATTCTGATATTTGTGTTTGTTAAAAAGGGACAATTTAACATAAGTTTTGCTAAGTTTTATGAATAAGGGGGTAAAAAATTACCTAGAATAATATTTAAAAAAGTGGCTACAATTATTTAAACAAAATTTTGATGGTCGTTAATTGACAGTATTAAGTACCGGTACATTATTAATTTTAACTGGAATAGATAGTCTAAGTAACAACTAACCTATTTCAAGTACATATGTGTAAGTACTAAAATCAGGGGGCCTAGCTAATGTGACTAATGTGGTGTGGTGGTTGCAGATAGTCAACCCTGACACTTGTCATTTCTATACGTTTTACAATCTGTAAATTAGGAAATTGTTATGTATAAAATAAACTTAATGTTATCATAATTTACCACAACTTTTAATAAGTAGAAGGTTTTGACATGCCTACTGACAAAGATAAAGGAAGAAAATTAGGCTTTAAAGTCCATTAGTTTATGGTGTCCTCAGGAAAGAAGCATGTCGTTCCAAGGCCTGAGATACACTTGTAAGTTTTACTTACGTAAGTAGGGACAAAGCTATTTGTTAGAATGAGATAACGATATTCATCTCTCATTCTGTGGTATAGCTGTGTCCCTACTTACGTAAGTAAAACTTACAAGTGTAAATCCGGCCTAATGATATTCATCTTTCATTCTGTAGTATATCTGTGTCTCTACTTACGTACCTAAGTAAAACTTACAAGTAAGTGTATCTCAGGCGCAAAACTGTACGATGTTTAGCTTCATTATTGTAACAAAAACGTGTTTACAACAACTGATTAATGTTCAAAATTGCAGTTTTTTTTCGGAAATGTCATAACGTCAAATTTTACAAGCACCACAGGTTATACACACTGTAGTACGAGTGCCTCAGTATACTAATTTGATAAACGTCATACCAGTTACCTACTTCGAATACGTATACTACATCGAATTTTGGATTGGTATTTAGGTACCTACTTTAAGTCTTAGTTTCTACACATTTAAACGCATTTTAACTCATAGCATATACAGCTACGGTTTCGTGTCACAATAAGAATCTAATTGCGTCCAAGACAGGAAACAAGTTACACTGCCAAGGTTCTATAACTTAAGACATACGTTTCCAAAACTCATTGAAAAGCATCCACGTTTCCCATAGTCACAACACTACGAACAACGGTACTGGTACACGGGACACGGTACACGGTACACGTACACTGGTACACGACGCGAGCGGCGTCCGCGGAGGCCGGGTGAGCACTGGCCGCGAATGTTTACGGTCCAAGAGAGTGCGCGCGCGCAAAGAGTGAGGAGGCTTTGGTGGGTAAAGGGGAGTGCCCGCAGAGAGGCAGCGGCTTTTCAAAGAGCTAGAAATAAGTCCCGATTAGTACATTGACGCCAAATGCTACATACCAGTGTGACATTGAATGGGAGGACTAAGTGTAAGGCCTGAGTGGACGCTCGAGTTGGGCGTGCAGCGGGGCGGGGCGTGCGGCGTGCATGTTAAACAAATGCAAGCGTATAGGAGCGGCCTTAGTGCACGCTGCTCAAATTACTTGTGAGCGCGACGCCACGCTGCACGCCCCGCCGAACGCTCCGCTTCGAGCGTCCACTCAGGCCTTACACTAAGACAGAAATAATATGTTTATAGAATGTGACGCTGAATGCGGCGTATGGCGTCATACTTTACTCCGTACTCTCCGTAGGTTGTATCCTTGGGGAGGACTGTTGCCAACTAAGAGTGATGTTATATTTAAAAGTAACTGTCATATATCATACAAATGGAAATAAATAATATGACTTACTTATGTCAGTTGTAGTCACTTTTAGGTAAACAATTCTTAAATATATGAACTTTTTATGTTAAACGACAAAATGTACTGAGAATGTATGTCTTAGGTACTTATAGAGAATACATAACTATACCTACTCAAATATATACGGTAGTACGGTATATAGTAAACTCTTTATTGTACAATTACGAACTCATCCCTCCATCTCATCCAGTTAACCATTCAGTAGTAGTATTTATATATCTATTTATTTACCTTCATAATTTATAGGATTAAGAGAAGTATTATACATATTAGGCATAGAGAAAAAAATACATAGATTGCTCACTCCATACATCAGTTTTAGTACCAAAAAGACTATTAGCATCTAGCATCGAGTAGTGGAACTATCAGTACTGCTACTTGACAATAGCTGTAGCACCGACCGGAAAGTCTTATGCTGTTGAGATAAGACTTTCCGGTCGGTGCTACATCTATTGTCAAGCAGCAGTACTGATAGTTCATCGAGTAGCGGAACTATCAGTACTGCTGCTTGACAATAGATGTAGACACTGAAATTTATAGTCTAACTGATGTATGGAGTGAGCACTCTTGTCTTACTATATTTCTCTATGTATTAGGTACGTTGAACAGGCGTTTACTATGTAATTTTTAAGCAGTATTATCTAAATGCGTTTATGCTATTATTTTTGCCGTAGGAGTGAAGTGTGCATGTCACTGAAGAAATAGCTAGTAATTATCTATACATTGTTAAAATACCATAAAATTCATACGATAGGAAGTAATATTATATCTATTATCAAAACTAACCTATAAAGCTGGTCGGCGAATTGTAAACATTCCATTTTCGCGATCCTTTCAATGCTTCATATTTTTTTGTTGTTTTAACATATATTTACACGATTTGTAAATAAAATTCGATGTCTTTTTGTAGTTTTATAATGATTTACGTTGAAAATTTAAAGTAAAAGCCACTAATTTCCTCCGAGATAACTTTAGTTGACATAATGCACGATAGCTCAAGTACCATAGAAGGTAGCATCCTATAGAAGTGGTCTACGCGTGCCTCTTGAGGGACAAAACATATAAATTCGACCAATCATAGCGTCGCATTGCAACGCTATGATTGGTCGAATTTATTTGTTATGGTGGGCAACAAATGAATTCGACCAATCACGGTGGTCAATTTACGGTGGGGAATAAAACAAGATGTGAGACTGTGACAAGGACAAACAATAATAGCGCTTTCGCTGCTACTCCTACTGAAAGATACATAAGACTATCCCGTTCTGTCAGTTATCCCCACCACTCATGCCCAATCCAGTTATACTAGATTCATGTCAAGTACCTACTTGTGACGTTTCACATAGTGTTGCTATTATGTTTTCTAGTGTTTGCAGCAATATAGTAAGTATAAGTGGCCAGGCACCTCAGTTCAAATAGATCGTAACGTCTACGAAAATGTAATTATAATTTTATTAGAGTCATGTTAGAGTCAGTTCAAGCTAGTTCTGCATGCCATTTGCAACATATGACATTGTGTGACAAAGTCATCATTAATGTCAAATTTATATGAAAATATGATTTTTAATAAGACACTCCCTCACTTTGTTCTGTTCAAATTAGCGCAAATTTAGCTAAGACGGACTCTAACTTAGATATAGATGGTCAAGCAAATCTTGTCAATAGAAAGAGGCGCGAAATTCAAATTTTCTATGGGACGATATCCCTTCGCGCCTACATTTTTCAAATTTGCCGCCTTTTTCTACTGACAAGATTTGCTTGACCAGCTATAGGTACTTTTACTTACGACATAAGTTTATGAATGAAACGTGTCACATCTACAGAGTCTTGATTTGTTACTCTATGGCCGGTCGGTAGACGCCGCGCGGCCACTCCGCGCGTCCAAGCGGCTTGGAGAAAGTATTATATCACCCAATACCCAAACACAACCATATTACTTGTGTTATAAGGTTGGAAATTAAGTGGAAGAGGACCTGATATATGCATATTTGGTTAAGTGCTAAATCGATTTCGGAATTTGTGTGTTTTTGGGTTTGGTAAAGTTTGTGTGTAATGTTTGATTAGGATAAAATTTCATGGATGATACGTTTTGTAAATATTTTTGAGTTGTATACGCGACGTGACAAACTAAAGGTGTTGTATAATATAACTACATATATTATAGGGATCTCTCTATAATTCCACATACAGTAAGCGACTTTGTTCGCGGATCTTGATTTAGGTATTGCTTTTCCGTGTACCTATAATATGAAAGCAAATATCTACTATGATGGTATTTTAGATATTTAATTTCGATTTGTTTTTTATTTGTCAAGAATAGTTATCAGGAATGCTAAATATTATGATTAAGATATATCTGCGAGTTTCAAAAAAGTTCAATATATTACATTAATAAATCAAAGTAAGATAGTAAGACCACCAATTACTAATTAATAGAAAAAATCTAGCCAATACATCACAGAACTAAATTGTTGGTCTGCAATACATTAACTTGATCTATGCTTCCATAGTAAGTTTTTGGACACTCCGTACCTATAAAAGACATCAACGCGAGTTATGTCAACTGCTGATAAACAAATATTTATTTATTATATTATATAAAATATAACATTTTAAAAATTAAATATTAACAATTTTAATAAGAAATATGTAAATAATACATAAGTAACTAAACTGATGAGCAATTGTAGCATTCGCATACATACTTTTGTTTCTGTTTCTTCTCATATAATTACATCACAGCCTTTTAGTCCATACTGTGCGTCTAAATCCGTATATTTAGAATATAATTTTTAGTAATTTAAATAGTAACTTGTGGTCAACTATGTACTAAATGGTAAATATGGTCTAACTTACCTATTTTAGTAATGCCCACTAAATATAACCCCTTGCGTTTTTATAGGAGCAATACCTCTGACTACGGACTACGTAAAAGCTAAAATGAAGGACTACCGTAAAACGGGGTGAGTAGGTTTCGCGGGGAGAGGTGGGTTATTAATGGGGAGAGAAGGTTTGAGAGGGGGGTGAGAAGGGATTTAAGGGTTCTGCTACAAAAATAATGTATTCCAATTAAAAATGGAGCTATAGCAATACGCATAATAAAAAAAATCGATCCAACAATTTTCCAAAATCACCTTTGTATGAAAACCCCTCTCACCCCAAATACGAGGCACTACGGGGTGAGGTGGGTTTCATCTTTATCGTCAAAGTTATGAAATGGAACTACCCAAAATAAATTAAAAACTAAAATACAAACGTCCGGAACACTTATTATATACACCATTCAGTTTTCATGTGTAAAAATAAAATATTATCGAGGTTTGAATTTCAGTTTTGACCCTACTTACCCCATTTTACGGTACTTATAGTTATTATAGATATCTGATAAAACCACAAAATTACTAAATAGCCCGATGAATAAAATATCAAATTTTACTCACATTCTGTAATTTGAATTGTATTCTAATGTGTAGTTTAGCTATGAATTTGTGTAATTCGTAATAAATAAGTGTAATTCGTAATTTTGTATTTACCGTGTAAGTGGTTTGGTTGTTATTTACTGTAAGCTTATATATTGATCTTTGATGTATAAGGCTTGGGTGACGGACGCAACATATTTAATTAAACCGAAGTCGATTTGTTTTTGGAAGTCCAAAGGTAGTGATTTAATTATGTTTAGTCCAAAGTAATAAAACTATTACCATAGTTGAGTTACAATTTTCGGTAAAAACACAAAGGAACACACACAATAAAGGAACAGTAATGTCCAACGGTAATATAAAACATATTTGCTATTTCCTATCTTACAGGCGCGTAACATAAATTGAGTTTCCAGTAGGACTGACTCTGAAATTCTGAATGACATCATTTATAGTTCGTTTTTTTAGCATTAGAAAGAAGGTAAGCGATCTTGACATGTCTTTTAATTGAAAAACGCCTTTTAAAAATCAGTAACTATTACTTATGAAAGCAGAATATATAATAATCGTATTAGATTCATAATTGTTACAATATTTGCCATTATTTATTTTTAAAACGTGTTTTTCAATAAAAAGACACGTCAAGATTGTTTACCTTATTTCTAATGCTAAAAAAAAAAGAACTATAGAGTACGTACGTAGTTATCAGAGTGCGGTCGAATTGCCTGTATATTGATTTTTATATGTCCCATAAAACGTATTAACTATTGTATATACTCAGAAGTATCTAAGAACAAAAGATGAATTGTATGATCTTATAAAACAAAAAAATATGTTCATTATTATTTTATTTTTGTGTATCAATTCTTTGATTCATTTAAAAATACAATTTTACTTATAACACCTTATTTCTATTTACTGAGATTATAATACAAAATGGAAGCCAGACAAAAACTGACTAAATTAAATATCTGATATAATTAAATTTATAAAATTTGGATGTTATTCCAACCAATCAATCTAAATAACAAATTTACTACTAATACCTAGTCATATTGATTAAAGACTAGTTTTCGTATTCATTTTTAACATAAAAATGTGATAGTATCAAATTGGAAAGTAAATAACTAACTACTTGTCAACAAGAAATATACTTTTTATAAGAACAGTACTTGCGTTGTGTTTTGGTTTAAATTGGCTATCATGCTGTAGTTTGTCATATGTCATATCATATCATATTGTATAATTAATTTTAAAAAAAAGGCGGGTTCCGCTTTTACCAGAGTACTCAAGCATATTAAGTATTAATGCTTGTGGCGCACAATGCCACACACTGCTGGAATCCCGCCTTAATGTTTACATTAGGTATAGCAATGAAACATAATACCAGAAAGAACTGCTAAGCGAACAATTTTACACAATGATCAGGACTATATTTGGGACTATTAGCAATATGACAGACTAACATACGATCCGTCTATAATGTCTATATTGAACACTGGTTAAACGAGGAAGATACATAAGAATATGTTGTTCAGTCTTAACAACTTATTTCTCATTTGTGTAATATTGTCATAGATAAATTAAGTTTATATCACAGATTAATTTATTAAAATTAATTACATCATAATATTCATAATATATTACATCTAACTATTTAGAACTAAATCTGTTTTTTTCGTACTAGGAAGAACTCCGCTCCGTAATCCGGCACTTAATGAGTTAACATGATGAAATATATAATCTCAAGTAGCGCGATTAATAATAAATATTTACTTTAATAATGTATTACATAAAGTGCCTGACTATTGCTTACTTCTGCGGGATTCTGTCTAGGTACTACCGGTAAAATGAAGTACCAAAATTTTTGACAAAATATTGTACCTACCTATTTTAAATTTTGTCTTTTATATCAATTCCACACATGTAAATGATGTTGATGTAGAATATAAATGCAATGTACAAATTGTATCCTTTTGGTTGCAGCAAAAATCTTAATTTCAGCGACTCTTTGTACTAAGTGTAAGGCCTAGGTGGATGCTCGAGTTGAGCGTGCAGCGGGGCGGGGTGTGCGGCGTGCATGTTAAACAAATGCAAGCGTATAGGAGCGGCCTTAGTGCACGCTGCTCAAATTACTTGTGAGCCCGACCCCACGCTGCACGCCCCGCCGAACGCTCCGCTCCGAGCGTCCACTCAGGCCTTACACTAAGACTTGTTCTTTAAGGGTCTTCTACGCGTGAGTCGGTCCGATGACATACACATCGTTTTGAGGCACGATGATATGGTTCTTCTTCTTCTGCACCAGGTCTATACCACAGTACACCTGAAATGATAAAAAAACATCAGTAAGACTTTTGGGTTCACAATCAATGTAAAGTGTCATTCAATAGAACTTGCTAACTAAACAAAAGTTACTAGTAATTTGACTAGTAATTTAGTATGGCGGTTTGTTCACATAGTTAGCAAGTTCTATTGAATGACACTTTAGGAGTACCGACTTGAACGAACGTGTTTTAATTTATTGCCACTTCGTTTCGAATTTCCTATTTTATATTAATTAATAAAATATATTAATACCTATTACCCTTTTTTTTCTAAAAGTTTTAAGCGGTTATAGAACATGGGTGAACATCCACAAAGTCGCACGTGTTGTTGTTTACATATTTGTGCTATTTCGGTACGAGCCACTCATCTTTCTCGTGTTTTTATTATATTTTTATCTTCGGAGATAACCCTAAGTTCTGTTCAACTGTGTAACCATGTTAGTGTGGAAAGTCATAGTGATAAATAATTATGTCATAGTTCATTGACCTAGTGAATGAAACTAGGGAAAGGCGCTAATTATTGCCAAAGATTAATTATTAACAAAAACTTACAGTTATAAACTGAAATAAATGTCATATAATAAGAAAAAGTGACCCAGGGGGCCGATTTTTGAATTTCGATCGCTCGATTTTGTCACTCGAAAATCGGTGGAAAACGGCGAAATGGTAATTTTTGAAATTCGATCGATAGAAATTGGGAATCTAGTGGTATTGACATTGACCACTCGTTTTCAATTCTAATAGTAGAACTTACATGCCTAGTAGTGAAGATATTACTGAACGAAATACACGTAATCGAGCGGTCGAATTTCAAAAATCGGTCCCCAGGCCTCCAGTGCCCCAGGCTGGACTTACAGTTGTTGTGTGTGGGTCACCATACCACCATGTTCAAAATGTGTGACTGTGAAGGCTCAGGCCTGTATGTTTTGTACAACGGTTTTGACATTGGTTCAACACCCTGACGATAACTGTCTGCAATCGTTATACGATTTCTAGGAATCATCTAACCTTGTACAAAATGTACAACATACCCCAAAACCAGCATTTGTGTAACTAATAAAATCAAAGCATAAACCATTTTATACGGGGCTGCAACATGATTGAATTATGCTACTGTTTTTATTATCTACTTGTCTTTGGCAAGAGGTTTACTCTTCAGGTCATACTCGTAATTAGTAACTTTTTAATTGTTGTATTGTGACTTAATTAATTCGGTTATTTTTAATTGCTGATTGTTATTCCACGGTTGATATACATATTTTGATAGTTACGAGTAATAGTACCTATTTTTATATTTTCTGGTACTTGTTTATTTGCATGCGTTAAAACAAACATTTACTTATTTAACTACACTCACTATCATTTTTAATAAAAATAAAAACGAAACCAGAGGAGGCACACTAAACTCTCACACGTGTAAACTATAGTATAATGTCATACGCTGGACATAGTATTTGTTCGGTATTAACACCTGCGTTTTAGTTATATTGATTTTTTCTACATTTAAACATTGACATAATATGAAAATAATGTGACATTTCGATTTAGATTTGTAAGTACTAGAAAAACGCATTTTATATAAATAATAAAGAAACAACGAGAAATATGTGTTTGAATAATAATAGGTACATATACATAATCCACTTCATTTTTGGTCCTTAGAGCCGGATATATGGTGGATATCGTGATATTCGATAATTAAGACTACGGTGGTAAGGTGAGCAGTTAAACACAAGGGTAGAGGTAGTTGACAAATAGTTCAGTCAGTATGGCCATTGGCCATGACATCATAATATCATGATGAAGATACAGTAAAAACTCAACTAGGTACTTAATCCCATAATTGACTAAGTAAGACCTTGTCCTCGTTACTTCAAGTAGTGTTTGCAATCATGAGACTATAGCATCGCTGGAGCATATCGCCGATCAAGAACATCGAATAAATAGATCATCGTACAGACTGGGACCGACAGAATAATTAATCATCATTTAATCATTTATTTGCACATAAAAAGGGGTTTATATAGAAGGTGTTATAAAAGTTACATATCCTAGCCTTTTAAGCATTTGTTGTCAAGGGCGTAGCCAGCCAGTGAACTAGGGGGTGGCGAGTTGATAGGCCTGGGGGGGGGGCAGAGGCCACAGAGGGGCATGCATTGTATGTAAAATTTGAGCTCCATTGGGCAGCAGCAATAAAAAAGTTCCTGTAATATTTTCGCCCTGTAACCGTTATAATTTGGCTCCTAAGTTAAACTTCAGTATCGTAATTTGAGACGAGAGATCGTGAGAGCGATTTGAAGAGAGTGAGGACACTAGGTAAATGTTATGTCTCATACCACGAGTACAGCAAAGACAATAGCCAAGCTATATCCAGCACGTCGCTCTGTGATGCTTGTAATCTGACATAAGATAGAGCGCGGTGAACCAATTGATCATGAGAGCGGAGAATTGAAGAAAGCATGGAAACACATAGTAAATGTTACATCATTCACTACTAGTATATTGAAGACAACGCCCAAGCTGTAGCCAGCCAGCACGTCGCTCCAGTGATGCTTGTAGTCTGACACTCGAGTCGAGAGAGTGCGGTAAACCGAGAGATCATGAGAGCGATTTGGAGAGAGGAAATGTTATTTCACTCACCACGAGTATAGCGAAGACGACGCCCAAGCTGTAGCCAGCCAGCACGTCGCTCCAGTGATGCTTGTAGTCCGACACTCGAGAGAGCGCGGTGAACCAAGAGATCATGAGAGCGGAGAACTGAAGAGAGTGCCGGAGGACGCGGGTCCCTCGCCAGGTCATGCGCCGCTCGAGGTACAGCTGAAAAAGAATAATATAAAATGATTTCTGGGTTATTTCTGGGGTCAATATCATTAAGATGTAGAAACCTGATTATAGTCAAATTGTCCACTGTTTCGTAAAGATTTAATTTCATGAAGACGCAGTCTAACCGGAGAAGCGTTAAAATAAGGAGAAATATAAAACCGGGACCAGAAATTAGATCCTTTTAATATTCATATTCCTCAATTCGATACCAATGTGTCTAAATCATCTTTTCTTGTATAAGTAAAACACGTGTGTAATAATAGTAAGTAGGGGATTGCTGATAATATGTAATCTTGAGTTTTTATCATTGCGGATATTCATTAAATTACGAGTAGTATCGCTTAGTCACACCAAGTAGGTACCAAACTTTTGTGTAAAATTGCAGACCGAAAAAAACGACAAAGAATTCAGCACGGTCATTCAGTCCCTAATTATGCTAAGTACAGCCGGCCTAGCCAAGCGGACAATCGCTATCGCTTCGACGACGAAACGCTTTGTGTCTCTCTATCACTCTTCCATATTAGTGCGACAGTGACAGTTGCGTTTCGATCGCTACGGAGCGTAAGCGATTTGCACTTTGGCTACGCGGCCTGCTCCGTGACTGCTCAGATAGATAAATACTTTTGTGTTTTGGTTCAAAATTGAAAGCCAAAATGCATGTGTAATTGTGTAGTATCTTGTAGTACAGTAAAAAAAAATTATATCCGATTCTGACCCATTTCGAACCTTATCACGGTGACAATCAATATGAAAGTCTCTAGAGACCTCTCATACTACATATTGTCACTGGACAAAGTTCAATATGGGTACTAAATTAAATTCTATGACTGTACTTACATATAAAACCCATAAAATTACGATGGAAGTTTTAGTTACGGTTTCGAAGAACCTTCGATTTTCTTGACTTGCGTAGGTATGTCCTCAATAAGCTAGACTCGATCCAGACAGATGGTAAGCTGCTGCCATAAGATTTATCAGGTACATTAAACAAAGCGCGGGAAAGTGTTGCAATGATCTAATCAAGATGGCAAAGAACTGCCAGTCGTGAACAGCTTCACACAGCAATGGATATATTTCGAGTAAATTACTTATGATTTACTTATGAATGGTATGATGGTACTTACAGCCACGAAGACCATGGTGTAGGCCGCGAAGGACGAATGTCCGCTGAGGAAGGACTTTCGCATGTCGTCAATCTGGCTGCTGTTGCCGGTGCAGTAGTATTCCGAGGGCAGGACGTAGCGGCCGCGCCATTCTGCTAAGCTGCAGTCGATCGACGGCCGGCATAGCTGGAAATAAGATCAGGTTTATTGATCTAAACGTCCCGGCTCATTGTTTGCCTAATAGTTTATAGTGTTAGGCAAGGATTTATAACAGACAAGGTAAATTTTACACTTTTGGAACGCCTATAACCTATCTGGAGTTAACTAGGCTGTTTACACTGTAAACATCGCTTTATAATCTAATCTTAGGTCAGTCACTTATCTTATGGTCAAGTCAAGCAGGGAAGTATATTTCTTATCTGTAGATGAATAAGTAAGATAGCTTTATTATCTATTCTTTAATAGATTGTAACATTAACATGCTGTCAACATACAGATTAAACGTGACCATGATAGGTACTTAAAAGATGTTATGCCAAGCCATAACATAAATAACTATTCTGTTTCATACATGTTTTATGAAAACTGTCACTAAAGAAGTGAATTTTATCATTAAAGAAGTGAGGCCTGATGACAGATGACAGGCTTGGCGATCTTGGTGGCTAATTCAACGAACAACGTACCGAGACCGAAGGCCACCACTGTGCGGTACAGCCCACGAATCCAGTGGGAATGCTCAAACCTTCGGCTTGGGCACTTTTGAGCACCAAGGCAGACGTTGCGCGCTCCTCCGCTTTGCGTGAAATTAAATAGCTTACATCAAAGAAGTGAGGTCTGAGTCTCCCGATGACATGCTTGGCGATCTCTGTGGCTAATTCAACGAACAAGGCGCCGAGGCCGAAGGCCACCACTGTGCAGTACAGCCCACGAATCCAGGTCGGAATGCTCAAGCCGAATACTTTTGTATCACTGGGTTCTTTGCGCAGGATTATCCATTCACAGACCAATATCTGTGGGCAGATAATGTAAGAATATAAGTGTATATTCAGGTTTCTACAAAAAAAAAAAAACAAAAAAAGCCAGGCGATAAAGGGGAAGAAGGAACTAAAGAAGACACGAAAAAGTTATGTGTTAGAAGGACCGTGCTGGATGCTGGTCAGGTAGAGATAAAGGGTCATATTACAGCTTCATAATTAATTTGAAATGGGTCTTCATTTTGTGCGGCGATAATAATTTCTGATGCGATTAAGAGGCTTGTAATCTTTCCAATTCTGGAGTGTTAAAAAATACTTCCATAGCCTATCTTATGTTAATTAGATACCTCCGTTATCAATCTGGAACCTAAGTATGATACCTATTAGCATTTGTGTGGGAATCTTCGGATATTTAAAACCTTTGTCTTTAGAAAGAACATCCTTCAAGGTGTACTTACAACTAGAAAGGGCAGCCCCAGTCCAAATAACCTCAGCATGGGCGTGGTAACTGTGTTGTCGTGGTAGGGGTACTTGAGGGATTCGTCGTCGCAGAAGAACCCTCGGCTAAACGGCTCCCATAGCAGCTTCATCGCAAACAGGCATACGGTCACTGGGAATTAAAATCAATAGTAGAATTCATGTGTGTGTCAATTCTTGGGATTAGTTGCCTAGTGGACCCCAGGCTACTATCTCCTATGTATATGAGCTGTGGCAGAAAGCTGGGATAACGCGAGCAAGATGATGATGAGTAGAATTAATGTGACGAGTGTGACGACATGCAAGTACCGTTTAGTGAAAAGCGTTTCGTGCGCTGTTGTGTATGCTTGTGTTGTTTACGATTGTCAGAACCCCTAGTGTAAAGTAAATTTCATTCGATAGCGTGACGACCGTTCGCGTTGTCTATTTTTGTATGGGGTTTGAACAGCGCCCCAAGCGGGAGGTTTTGGAAACAGACACTTAATGCAAACAACGTCACGCTATCGAATGAAATGTACACTAGGCGTACAATGACTGTCGTTTCTGAATGTATTGCTTTAATGCAATGGGTGCCATATAGATATATTTCATCTTCAAAACGAACCATATCCAGCTTATTGTCAATTTGTCAATCTCACAAAATTACTTTTACTGCGATTATTTCTCAGCAGTTTTTAAAGAGGATTATGTTTTTTTTTTTGTATTTTTAGAAGAAAAGATAATTTACCGTACCTTGAGTTTATATCAGTTTTTATCATTGTAGCATTGTGAAATCAATAACGTGGTCATAGTTATTATAGTTTGTGATAAGGTCATTATGTATTTTCAATTAGCTACCTACGAAATAGGTTGCTGAGCAAAGTAGATGCAAATGTGACAAATGTGAGATGTGTGCGTGTGTGTGTGTTAAAGTAGATAGCGTGAAAGTAAAAGTAGTTAAGAATGCCACTCAAAGTGCCAGCTAGACCTTGAAAAACGTTTTGTTATACATAAACGATCGATTGTGTTCGTATATGGACACTATACAATGATGTGATAATGATATATCGTTCATGCAACGCGCATATAATCGTGAATTGGCTGGATATAAGAAAATGATTCGTTTCTATCTGTCATGTTAAAGTAAGTACACTACAATAGACTATTCATCATTGGTCACAATGATAACTACGACTGACGACGATCATTCAAGTGTCCTCGATATATATTTGTTCAGCTGTAGTTTTATTATGACGAATGAAAAGAAGTAGTAAATTGAAAAATTCTAACATCTTAGGAGTTATAGAGTTACTGTTATTTATTTGATTTTTACTCTCGATAGATCATAAAACACACACAGACACAGGAGCAGCCGATGCAACGGAGCCACGCCGTTTTATCGACTAAATAGCTAGTGTTTAGTTTTAAGTTTATAAAATACATATGTATGTTAGTCTGTAAGGTATTTGTAATATGGGCCTTGTTGCCTGAATTAAATTTCCAAATAAATAAATAAATAAATAAATAAAAAGGGAATAAAAATGCATTTTCCTAACATTTGTATTCTCTTTTTATGCTTCGATTTCAATAATTCAAATTCTGGCGCGTGCGAATTCACAAATTACTTAGGTATACATAATGTTATACACATAGTTTTTTCTATAAGTATTTTTTTTCTATAAGAAGCAGCTAAGAGCATGGTGAGTGCTAAGATTGCTATGTATCTATTATTACATTCAAATACACTATTTCAAACTCAGACCTTATTTAAATATTTCATTGAAAATGGCTTAATATTATTTCATTTAAAATATGTAGGTAGAGTCCGGCTCAGCTAACTTTGCACCAATTTGAATAGAACAAAGCGAAGGACATATTTTTACAAACATATTTTCACAGAAATTTAACATTCCTGATAACATGGCCACACTTTGTCATTGTCATTGCAAATGCCATGCAGATGCAGAATCATTTTGGGGGCCGATTTTTGAATTCCGAACACTCGCTTTCGTGTATTTCATTCAATTCTATTTCTACTACTAGGCATTGATGTTTGAGTGGTCAATCAATACCACTAAAATGTCATTCAATAGAACTGGCTAACTATGTAAACAAAACTTACTAGTAAATTGACATTCAGTGTCAATTTTAGTATGGCGGTTTGATTACATAGTTAGCAAGTTCTATTAAATGACACTTTAGATTCCCAATTTATATCGCTTGACATTTGAAAAATAGCCTTTCGCCGTTTTTCACAGATTTTCGAGTGACGAAATCGCGCTCGAAATTCAAAAATAGGCTACCGTCCGACTGTGTACCTACGTAATTAGACAACTGAAAAAGAAAATAGTAGTTTATGCAACAGTGATATAATAAGGGTTCTTAAAATTCAAGGGTCGAAGTTACAAAACGAGACGTAGTCGAGTTTTGTAAAAAAAGACCCGAGAATTTTAAGAACCAATTATGAGCTGTTGCATACATTACTTTTTCTATGACAGCTGCAGCAAAAAAAAAAAAAAAAAAAAAAAAAAAAAAAAAAAAAAAAAAAAAAAAAGGAGTTATTATTAAAAAAAAAGAGTTATTATTAAAAAAAAAGAGTTATTATTTAAAAAAAATTGAGTTATTATTTAAAAAAAAAAAAGTTATTATTGTAAATGAAAACATACCTCTTTCAATCAAGATGATCGGAACTTGTATCTTTAAAAAAAATAAAGCAGTTGTATTATACTCATAAGATGACTGCTAGCAGTCATCTTATGAGCCTATAGACAAAGCATTCAAATGACATTGCTTTAGATATCACTGTCAGTCATTTAATTGACACATTTAAGTGCTGGAGTAGAAAAAAAGAATTTATAAGAAAGTTAGGTCAACGCCTACCAGAGAAAAGCGGCGACCCCAGGTCCGGCGCATTTTTAATCCAGCGTATTTCGCTAGCAGTGCAAAGGGGAAACGCCAGTAGCGTGCTAAGTACATTTAGCCGGGTACCTATGGCCTAATAGCATATAATTATCCTTATTTTTTATATTTACCTAGTTATAAGTTTGCAAATTTCTGTACCTATTTAATTACCTTATGTTGTTTAATAAATATTACTCAAAAAGATAAATATAAGAGAACAAAAATATTTTTAATATTCTTATAACATCGTTCAGTAGGTACTTACATCCAGCAATGAGGAATCCATCGAGCACCAGTTTCCGCAGCACACATATCGAGGGCTCGTCTCTCGACATCTTCCACTCGTTTGTTCTCGTAATTAATTGTTTAGTAGCTTAGCTACTCGCACTCGCAGTGTCAAGTCGTAAGTTCGGTCGAGTAATGACGGATGTAGGCGCGCGCGCCGGCTTTAAAGTAACGCTACGTCTTACGTAGGCGAACAACGCGCGAACGCCGCGCGGCCGCCGCGCGGCATTCACGTCTAAATCGCTCACGTACGAGTAGGACATACCTATACGTATCAACGGTTTGTTTCATCCTCGCCGCGCCGCGCCGCGCTGCGCCGCGCTGCGCCGCGTTCGCGCGTTGTCCGCCTACGTAAGCCGTAGCGTAAGCGCATCTATCAGTTAGTTGCAGATAGCGAGGATACTAGATGAGACAGATTTTATTTATGTCAGGCGTGGCTCACTCCGCGATTTCGTTGCTTTGCTACAGGTAGGTAGCTAGAAGTACATCCGTTCCACACCAATTTTGGGGAAAGCCATAAGCCGCGCATGGCGCTGTCGCCACCTAGCGGCCATTATCTGTGCTGATCGTAACAGACGCGTTTTGTTAGTCTTCTGTACCTAGTACTCCTATTTATTCTGTGTTTATGTTTTAACCTCTAGCTGCCCATACGTCAAACCTTGCCAAGCAAAATGAAATTTTATTTTGTCAACACAAAGTTCAAATTAGAATGGAACAGGAGACCGTTTTATAGGTCTCTAGGCGGTTAGAGGATAAATAACTGGGTGACCGAAACTTGGAAAACAAAAAAACTCGAAAATGCGCGTTATCCCACAGATAAGACCTAACTACATCGATTACCCACCCCGAAAACCCTCATATATAATTATGTAAAAGCAAATTTCATTGAAATCGTTAGAGCCGTTTCTGAGATCCCAGAAATATATAAATAAATAAATAAATATATACCTTTACAAGAATTGCTCGTTTAAAAGTATAACATTAGGTTTTTTTACGAAATAAATATGTTATTGAATTAGATGCGATTTTTTTCTACTTTCTGGTTGTGAACATAATTTTTTACGAGAAAGAAACGGAGTTGGTAATTTTTGGCCTTTTTAAAAAGCTTAATAGGCCACTATTTGCTAATATTCATGGATTTATTTTAATACTTTTATTATGAGTTTGTCCATGGGGCATTTATTTCAACGGTAATTAGTAATATTTATTATATTTATTCTATTTTTTGCATAGCAAATGGAGTACTCGTCATTTGTTGGAGTATTGAATATTTGATCTGTGTATTCTAGTAAAAAAACGCTCTTGTAAATCCAACACATTGAACACTAGTAAAAAAAAACTCCATTTTTCTTTTATTATTTTCATTCTTGGCACTGAACAACAACTGGCTTAGAATAGTTGCTTTTCTTGTTTGTGGCTGCTGTTTAACATTTATAGATTATTGAACCTAAACTGAATTGCTAAAGGACGGAGCTACATAAGTCGCACAACTCCGTCCCTTAGCAATTCAGTTTCAGTTTCAGTTTAATTTATTTTGTTAAACATAGGTAGCATGAAAGATGGTTTCAGTTTAAACAAAATCGCAATAAAACATCATGGTAAGGCCCCAGGGGTTTTAAAAAAGTCTTCGAGGGTGATTATCTCAACGATTTTTTTTTGCGGCGGAACTGATAATGACAGTGTGGACTAATTGTTTCACAATGGTATTTTTTTTCTGAAAACCTTGCACAAATTATTATCTTAAGCCAAATCGCAAAATGTTATAAAAGTTATTGTTATTTATGAAAAAAAAAAATTATTCGCCGCAATTCTAATTTTGGTGTAGTGTCCCGAATCCATTTTTCTTGAATGATTTCTATAGTAGAACCATAACATCCATTGATTTAACTAAAACTTCACAAACTTTTACTCGTTATTAGTCTACGTATATTATAAGAAAATAAAAGTGAAAATTAGTACATGAATTGATACTCTAAACTAAGCATTAATAGTTGTCCTGGTAAAATAGTAAATTTTGGTGGTAAATATTGAAAATGATTTTTATGGTCGAACGAAAAGCAACAAGGCTAACAAACGTGTAGTAACCTGTTAATTCAGTTCTGCTCCGGCAGTGAGCGATGATGATGAGTCGTATGACGCTAGATCTGTCCAGAAAACGCGACAAGTATCTAATTTTGGTGTATTAAAATACTTTTTAATGCAATTTTGGTGGTGTATCTAACTAATGACCGAAAAGTAGTTGTTTTTGTTTGAACTGTATTTAAAGCATGTTTATAGTTTCTTTTTTTAAATATAAACTTGAAACTGAAGTGAGTGATACGGTTTACTTTTAAATATACTTTTATGCAATGGTTCTAATTTTGGTGGTTTTGGTGGTAATTTGAAAACCACCAAAATTGCTTAATGCCACCAAAATTGATACTTATGAGCCATAACTAAATAATTTTGTATTTGCTGTCATATATTTATATTTTGTATTCACAGCATTAATGACTAAGTGCATTGATTACCAGTAAAAAATAAATACTTTACAATGAAACAAAATTACACTTTTAGTAATTGCACTGACTTTAACCTAAATTATTTGATCGTATAATGTTTTCATCTACCGTCAACTGGCTTAAGGAGCCATTTCAGGGTAGATTTCGTTTACTTTTATTGAAATACCTAAAGATACAGACTATAATAGGGATGGTGGCCAGTAAATCTAATTTTGGTGGCAACCAAATTATTAAAATCATAATATCTCCAAAACTACTATGTATAATGAAAGGCCATTACTACACAATATCGATTGTGACTAGTTACGTATTATCGATACATAATTTAGACATAAACTACAAAAATAAAAAATCCCACCAAAATTAGGTAAATTTTGGACCTGTTGAAATTCACCCTCGAGCCATGGAGAGCACAGAACAAGTTAGAATGGCGATGCGAGCAGGGTACGTGTCGCCGCCGGTTTTGAGCAAACGCTCGCATGCTACTCGCCCGCGCTGACCGAAAAACGAAGTAAACATGCCTTTTGCGCCACAATAACCTTCAGATTAAGAAGCCAGACATCAAATCTGTCTAAAGGAGGCGTATTCATTCACCACGCACACAAGTTTTTACTACCGTTGCGCGAGTGTTAGTAAATGTGGAGAGGAACGAGCGGCGACACTGGTTACGATACTAAATGCGCGCGATAGCCATTCTAACCTCTTTAATATGTTCTGTGATGGAGTGTTCATCAATCATCTCTTTATGGGGTAACCAGGAAGCCGATCATCCAAAATGAACTTCTTCACGGGGTAACCAGGAAGCCGATCATCCAAAATGAACTTCTTCACGAGATAATCAGGAAGCCGATCATCCAAAATGAACTTCTTCACGAGATAACCAGGAAGCCGATCATCCAAAATGAACTTCTTCACGGGAATAACCAGGAAGTCGATCATCAGAAATGGACTTCTTCACGGGATAATCAGGAAGCCGATCATCCAAAATGGACTTCTTCACGGGATAATCAGGAAGCCGATCATCCAAAATGGACTTCTTCACGGGATAATCAGGAAGCCGATCATCCGAAATGAACTTCTTCACGGGATAACAAGGAAGCCGATTATCCGAAATGAACTTGGTCATGAAAAAGGGTATTTGCCAGGCAATATGCAGAATGCTAAACAATCATATTAAATATTACAAAAAACAACCTACATAGTCACACAAGGCTTTTAGAGTAGTCACCTAGACGACGATATACACTCAAGTTCAATAACAACGAGTCATTTTAATTTTTTTTCCTAAGGTTCATGATGACAGAAACAAACGGAGGCTTACTTATAGGATTCCGTTTGTCTGAAGGATCTCGGAATCCTAAAATGTAACATAATGCACTACTGATCACAAAATAAATAATAATGCAGGTACGGCGATTGTCGGGCCATAATAATCGTATTCCCCCGAGGTTCGTGGTAGGATTGTTAGAAGCAATCATGTAGTTATTTATACTAAGTGTGACATATAAAAACATCGACCTTGAACTTGTATTAAAATAAAAATAGTACCTAGCAATTTGGTCTGAGGCATTTTTGAAGTGAAAACTTCTTTAGCGGCGCTGGGCACTTTTTGAGGTGGGGAAAAAATGATAAACTCGAGACAGCGTAAGGCGATCACGTGACCGTAAGCCCCGTAAGGTGGCCACTCATAATTTAAATCATAAATGGCATTTAAATCAATAAAGAAAAACTCAATGTTATTTATGTAAATAAATATGTCAATGAAAAAGTGTGATCTTATTTGTGAATGATAATAATATATAATAAATAAATAGAATACCTCCGCTAAACGTATGTATCGTGTTACCGGGCGTCGGTAACATAGTGAGGTGAGTTTTCACTTCTATCGGCACTCCCGGAGTGCAACCGTTGTTGCTTGTTTTAATGCGTTCAAACGCTGTTTTTGTCACCGGTTTTAAATTTCTGTTCACTGGGTTTTAACCTGTCGAATCCCACGATATGACGTCACCCATAAGCGTTCTGGCTCATATATGAGCCACTGGGAGCTGACAGATCACCTAAGGTAATGTGGGTGATAGAATAGATAGAAATAAATCGAAAACACGCAATAAAAATTATATAGCTCTTAATATTATCATTTCAAAATATATTTATTTATTCATTTAAACTTTATTACACAAAGATATACAATTATGTACAAATGGCGCGGCGCGTGGCGCTGTCGCCACCTAGCGGCCATATCTGTGCTGATCGTAACAGACGCGTTTTGTTAGAGAGTGAGTCTTCTGTACCTAGTACTATTATTTATTCTGTGGCTGTACTGTATTTTGAAGAAACATCACATTCAATGAGTGGAAGGGGCTTTAGACTTACACCTCATCCACAATCAATAACCCTTTGATGCTTATTAAAGATTTTTGGAGATTTATACAGGGTGCTTCCTGTAACAGGAGCAATAAATTAAACTAAAGGCTGTAGTCCTCAAACTGACCAACATTTGTTCAGCAACTTTTAAAAATTATCAATCCTTTAGACTTCCTATTTTTCATACAAAATAAATATTGCCTTCAATAATAGACTTTAAAGTGTAATAAAAATCAAAACATGAGTTATTTTCAAAAGTTGCTGAACAAATGTTGGTCAGTTTGAGGAGTACAGCCTACAGTTTAATTTATTGCTCCTGTTACAGGAAGCACCCTGTACATATAGTTGCTTTGCTATCTTGGAGGATATAATCAAACGGAGACGCCATGTCTGTAATTTTCTGTACAAAACAGTCTGCCGATTTTTGCGGGGGAGGGGAACGTCAAATGTATGCGTAACGTAAAAATAGCCATGTCAGATAAACGTCAGTCCATACATTGTGTATGACCGTTGGCCGCCTATTTTCGACAGAGGGGAAAGCCTGTTAATGGCTACTCCGTTTAGTTGTATCCTCCAAGTTTGCTATATTCCTATGAAATTCTTTAACGTAAGATTTAAGTAATAGCTCTTCCAGTACTTGTTGCTTGTGTTCAAGCCGATCATTCCTTGTTCACGTTACGATAGTAAACATTGCCGAGTAATCTAATCTGCGGCTCCGACGCACACGAGAAGGGGCGCGGGTCAGCTATCACTTGATGAATCTTTATCTGTTTTACTGTTTCCTTATACTTATTGTGATTGCGTACATGGGTTATTTCCCCGTATGTATATTGGAAACGTTTGTTTAATTTATTACTTATTCACGTTAGTTTTTAAATCCGATTTTTATTTTGATGTGGAATTTTTTTTCCTCGACAGATTTTGATATTAATTGTTACATGCAACCAGCAACGCATAAAGAAGGTTGACTTACGCTAGAACAGTCCGGGCCCGGGACTTTCAACTCTTCAGTTTTCTATAGAAAGCATCACCTGATCACCGATCAGCCATCATAGAAAATGAAGTGTCTAGCGTGTGTCATCCTTAAAAGTACCTACTGAAAATAGTTGTAATTGATAATAAGTAGAGTGCGCTATCGTAAAGGTAAACATAGGTAATATCTTTATTTGTGTAAGTTCGTTTATTTTGTCTTTATGACCGGTCGTTTTTTAGGGTTCCGTAGGCAAATGGCAAAAAACGGACCCCTTATGGATTCGTCATGTCTGTCTTGTCTGTCTGTCCGTCTGTCCGTCCGTATGTCACAGTCACTTTTTTCCGAAACTATAAGAACTATACTGTTGAAACTTGGTAAGAAGATGTATTTATTCTGTGAACCGCATTAATACGGAACCCTTCATGGGCGAGTCCGACTCGCACTTGGCCGCTTTATTATTATGTCTGTTGAATAATGCAGACAGGATGTTCTTGTTCACATAGGAAGTTTATGCAGTTTATTGAAATGTTGTTAGTATTGGGGGTGACGTTTTTTTTTTAATTAATGCATGATAATTATAAGATGTACCTAATGTGTTGAAAAGATGTGTCCCGCCGAGTTTCTTGCCGGTCCCATATTGGGATACCCTTCTCCAATTTAGGACGGATTTAAATCTTCTCGGGCAGAGGTGTAGGGTTATAATAGAGTTGTACACAGACAAATTGTAGGTATATAGCCATCTTCGAGACATTGGGGACAATATATGTACATAAAACAGCCAAATGAATTACATCGTCCTTCGCAAATGTGAACTTTTTAAAGTCGGTTAGTAAAGGGCTAGGGCTAAAGGGTTTTTGCTGTCTTTGGTCCCATCGAGCAGCCTGGGGCCCGTTTCTCAAAAGCTTGTAACTTGTAATACAAGAGGAAGTCCCTTCGAACAAAAGCGTAGACGTAGACGTTATTGGCCTGCCATCCCAGACCAATAACATCTACACACCTAAGCGATTATCGACTGCCGACAATGGCCTGCTGCCACCTCTGTAAGTAAAGTGTCATTCTATGGAACTTGCTAACTATGTAAACAAAAGTCAGTAGTAAATTGACATTCAGAGTCAATTTTAATATGGCGGTTTGTTTACATAGTTAGCAAGTTCCATATTTTGACACTTTACACACTACTAATCAGTTGAGACTCGTCAGTTTACGACGCTTACCGGAACCGTCAAGCGGATACACACTATCGGTTCGTAGACTTCGTAGTCAGCCATGTTCGAACTTTAAGATACGTCAAATATAAGATATTGAAACGATATGGATCGGATATGTCAGTGTCAAAAGTGACTTTTCTTCAAATAAATACGTCACTTTTGACACTTGTTCGACACTGACATATCCGATCCATATCGTTTCAATATCTTATATTTGACGTAGGGGCTTCTTGTCGACCGCCATCTTGGTAACATCAGGTCGTGATTAATTTCTTTGTTTTTGCCCATTAATGTTGTTTAAAGTGTAATACTGATAGCTTATTATACAGTAAACTAATATGGAAGTGTGCGGATAATGAAGAATTAATCTTGATACGAGTTTAATCGCCATTCTGGCGTCAACGCCAGGTAGCCCCACGTGGCCCTTGTAAAGTCCAGCTATCGCCTTACAAGAGCTCATAATACAACCGAACAACGTCGTGCTCTACGAGCATTTGGTATTTCTACCTCTAACCGTGGCTGGCTAGAGCCCTAGAGGCCATAATTTTATAGTTTTATATACCGTACACTGGCAGAAGTTTATTTATTACAAATAATATTAATTCGATCCCACGTGGGATCCACTTCGACGTTGGCGAAATCATCGACAGTATCGATGGAGCCATATTACCCAAAGATTGAATTGAATTATATTTGACGTATCTTATAGTTCGAATATGGCTGAGTCGTCAGGCCGAAACCTGAAATGGGACTGTTATGCGGCGATTAACTGCTGCTGACAGACTATAATATCATCAGGCGAACTGGTAATCTGTGGGCCCCTTCAGTTGTGAATTTACTGCGTACCTAATATCTTTTTATTAACATGCAGATTTCGTATATTTTACTGCAATTACGTGCAACAATAGATTACACAAGTTACACAGTACTAAAACAGTAATCATTATAATACGTACTTACTCGTGGTTACTTAGAGATTAGCGAGCACGCTTTGATATCATGGTGTCTATTAATATATTTTTTTTAATAGCCCGTTTCAGTGTCCCGCTGCTGGGCAAAGGCCTCTCCCCTTGATCTCCACAGCTCCCGTTGTTGTGCTATTTCCGGCCAGTTACTGATGAAGGCGTCTAAGTCGTCCCGCCATCTCTGTCTGGGCCTGCCACGTCCGCGCTTTTTTTGCGTTATCCACTTGGTGGCTATACTAGCCCATCTATCTGGATGCATGCGGCAGACGTGACCCGCCCAGTCCCACTTCAGCCTGGCGGTCTTCTCCCCCGCGTCAGCTATGCGTGTTTTGGAGCGCAATGTAGTGTTTCGGATAATATCGGATATTCGGATTAATAACATGAAAAATAAGATTATGGACACACTGGAATGATTTTTTTACGGGCTAGACATAATTACGTAGGTAAGTAAACATGTTATAATTTTATAATATTACTTAACGAACAAGATAAATCTGCAACGATTTTGATAGCACACGCAGTTCAAGTGTTATTTTAAATGTCAAACTTCTATGAAATGACGTTCAAATAACACTTCTATTAGATAGGTTTTAGATATTGATGATACAATGTTGCACTGGACGAGTACAATCTATGTT
This sequence comes from Cydia amplana, assembly GCF_948474715.1. Taxonomy (NCBI): domain Eukaryota; kingdom Metazoa; phylum Arthropoda; class Insecta; order Lepidoptera; family Tortricidae; genus Cydia; species Cydia amplana. The sequence continues at coordinate 3,572,943 of NC_086084.1, forward strand.
TCGTCTTACATGTGAATTGCATCATATAACAAAGAGGATTGAGTAGTTACAGAGGCATAGTAAATTTTGTAGTCACAGTATGCCATCTTTCGACACAGGATTAAAACTTTTGTCAAAACCCATGTTCTTTCACATTCAAATGTTCTATGGCAGCATTAAGTATAGTCGTCATTTCGGCAATAACTTGGTGTGTTTTTAAAAATGAAATTTTGGAAGAAACTTATTATGCAGAGACTGTGTGGCAGTACCAATAGCATCCTGAAAACGTTGGCAGGTAGGGTAGATGCACCACTGCTCATGCACTGGAATGGGCTGCATGTGGCAGCCACAGATGCTGAGAAGTGGTGCATTTAGGTTGCCTAGTTATATAGTTATATTTATTGTCTGTACTTACTTGTAGATTTATTATTGGATTTATTATTATTATTTTGTATTTTAATTATCACTAACCTTAATTAATTTTAAGATTTGTTTGTTTGTTTGTTGTTGTACTAACAATTATGGATCGTATGGATTTGAAATAAATAAATAATTGAAATTGAAATTGAATTGAATTATTACCTCCGTAACTCTATTAATCGATTCTTAAACCTAAGGCCCCGGCCGTAGACAACATGCCAATCGCTAACGCTACGTAGCGAACGAAACGCAACTGTCACTGTCACACTAATATGGAAGAGTGATAGAGAGACACAAAGCGATTCGATGGCGAAGGGCAATCGATTGTCACCTTGGCTAGGCCGCCAGTTTTGTTTGCTGGTTTCAGCTTCAGACCTAACCCACGCAACGTAAGTTTTATTTACTATGTCGAGTGATCTCGTCATTATAGTATGATGTTATAAATATCTCGGACTTTCAACAAATATTATCATCACCCAGTTGCGATTGCTCAAGTGCCACGCCCCCGTCGTCCGATTTCCTTGATGTTATCGTACAAACAAGTCCGTAATACATACTTATCTAAGTATTTCATTATTTGGACCTCCGGAGTCATCTTTGCCCTACATGATACGCTGTCATTTATTATTTTGGACTCTGGGCAGAGGCCCAGTCTGTCCAGTTAACCAATTCCAAAGTAATACGTCTCAGGCCCATAATAATATTGCTCAGTCTAGACACGCGGTAGCGTGTCCAGCCAAGTTCAAAGAAAAAGGAACTGGCGACGCAGCAACCGTGTGCAAAATCTGAAAACTGAAACTTTTTGACAACTAACCGTGCGTTAGCGAGGGTCTCCTTTTCAGCTTAGGCAAACTGCTTTCATGATGAATACTATAGTAATTTCTCTACAAAAAGTAATGATATCCCAACAAAAACATAAATGTGAAATGAGAGCCAAGTTCAATATTAAGAATATGTGTCGTTGTTGACTCGCCGACAAAAGAATTGACATCTATATGGGCGCCAAGTTCTGTGCTGTGTAGAAAATCCTGAAATTATAAAGGATTTGTCTTGGCTAGTTTTTAACAACAAGCCAAATTTTTGAAAAAGTAACATAGATAAATATATATTACCTATATGCCTATACGTAAAAACTAGCCAAGACAAATCCTTTATAATTTCAGGATTTTCTACACAGCACAGAACTTGGCGCCCATATAGATCTCAATTCTTTTGTCGGCGAGTCAACAACGACACATATTCTTAATATTGAACTTGGCTCTCATTTCACATTTATGTTTTTGTTGGGATAAGTACTTATTACACTGACCTCGGGCGCCCATGAGCCGTGATAAAAATGCCGGGACAATACGAGGAAGATAATGATTCTATAAATTTCATTAAAACAGTAGATTATACAAATTACCGATAGAATTGTAGATAATTAAGGTACGAGGTACTTATTGATATTGATTTTTAGGGTTCCGTACCCAAAGGGTAAAAACGGGACCCTATTACTAAGACTCCGCTGTCCGTCCGTCCGTCCGTCCGTCCGTCCGTCCGTCTGTCACCAGGCTGTATCTCACGAACCGTGATAGCTAGACAGTTGAAATTTTCACAGATGATGTATTTCTGTTGCCGCTTTAACAACAAATACTACAAACAGAATAAAATAAAGATTTAAGTGGGGCTCCCATACAACAAACGTGATTTTTGACCGAAGTTAAGCAACGTCGGGCGGGGTCAATACTTGGATGGGTGACCGTTTTTTTTGCTTGTTTTTTGGTGATGGTGCGGAACCCTCCGTGCGCGAGTCCGACTCGCACTTGGCCGGTTTTTATATAATAGTATCACCTCGACGAGGAGTGATGGTTTTATCTTGCTATCAAGTGTAATTTAAGCCGGGCCAGGGTTAGATAGCATTATTATAGCATTATTCTATTATCCCTAGTAACTAAATAATAAATATTAATATACCTTTTACTTATTATTTACAATTCTCTCTTGAAGAAGGTTTTATCATAGGCATTCAGATGTGATTTTGAGATAGGTGAAAAATTAAATAGGCACATTTACTATTGCATATTTTATTCCGAATTGCAATCACTCAGTTCGGGGATTGCCCCGAACTGAGTGATTGTAATTCAAGTGATAGTATATTGATACTTCAATAAACAAGTGCGAGTCGGAGTCGCCCACCGAGGGTTCCGTACTTTTTAGTATTTTTTGTTACAGCGGCAACAGAAATACATCATCTGTGAAAATTTCAACTGTCTGTAAGTATCGGTTCATGAGATACTTACAGCCTTGATGTGACAGTTGTGACAGACAGACGGACAGACGCACTGATGGTCAGTGGAGTCTTAGTAATAAATAGGGTCCCGTTTTTACCCTTTGGGTACGAAACCCTAAAATGACAGATAAAATTCGTATGTTATATACTCGACAGGTTCTATCAGTCATGTTAAAAAACATTTTTCATTTTTTATGCTCTGAAAGTGGCTCATTGTTCAGGTACCTAACTTTGAAGCGGGCTGAAAGTGATACAATGCTTCCCTCTTCTTCAGGGCGTCTTACTTTCCAAGTACGCTTATTATTTTATTTTTTAACGATAATCAATGAAAAGGTACCTACACTACCTACCCATACCGTTAAAATACTCAGATGTTAACGAACTCTTATCGCTACTTGCACTTACTATGTGGGTACTTAATTCACCTAGAACCATTTCAGTCTATAGGTAATTCCTAATATATTACCGTGGAACCAAGTAAAGTCACGTGGCCATTCACCTGAATAATAAATTGTACCTTCATGTATTGTGCAATAAAGATTAAATAAATAAATATGTATGGTACTAAAATCTAATACAAAGAAATATAGCGAGTTGAAGTTTTGTACACAAAACTATACTATTGTAGGCACCTGCCTCAATAGCAGAGGACGCTGGTTCGATTCCAACTCTGGGCACTGGAAGCCTTAGCCACTTTTTCTTCGTATTTGACATTTATTTCGGTTTACTGTGTACATATGTATATTTTTTTTAAATCAAATTTCTATTACACCTTATGTGTATAATTGCATGAATTCTATAGTAATTGAAATTGTATTTTTTTTTTACTTATTTTCTCGTAATGCATGTTAATTATAAGATGTATTTTTTTTTGAAAAGATGTGTCCCGCCGAGTTTGTTGCCGGTCCTATATTGGGATACCCTCCTCCAATTGAGGGGGGAATTAAATCTTCTCGGGGCAGAGGTGTAGGGTTGGAGCCGGTCTACCTAGCTTTATTTGACGTTCATAAACGCATTGTAATTATGCCTACTTGAATAAACTATCTTTTATCTTTATCTTTATCTTTACTATATAACCTACTATTTTCTTTGTACTTAACTCTATTTTCTTTGTATAACAATTTCTAGTCTCACAAATATCTGAGCATCTATTGTCAGGGCGTTAGAGTGCGTGTTCAGATGTTGTGAACGCCTTGGCCGCCCCGATATATCTGGCGACTGTACATTATTATTATAATTGCTATTGATATTTAGTGACTTCCCACGCGTTTCTCTTTTCACAGCTCATACCGTTTTGATTGTATCTTGCATGTTCAAGCATGCACATATCAGTTTCAGAAGTAAATATGTCTACATATGCCTAGACAATAACATGTTTGTTTTAAATTGGAGATCATCACAGTTCAATAAACCTACTTTACCCACTTTTACAAATTTACAAATTATTATACTACGCAACACTTGATAACCTAATATAAATATTATTCCATTAAGAAATTTCATCATTAACAATTGAAAATATTTTTATCTGACCGTAAGTCTTCAGATAGCGTCCATGACACGGTTACCATGTCGAGTTTTTTAGTTTATCATATGCCTGCGTAATGGAAAGTTAGCTTAAAGTTACTTTTTCAGTAAGTATGACTAAGGTTGATTTTCGTACATTCGTTGCATACATTTTATGCAGCGCAGACATATTTTAATAACAATAGCTAAAGCCTTAGAGTACGTCTTGTCTAACTCTGCACCCCGACAAAGTGTTTAAAGGATTTTTTTTCGTCAAATTTCGATACAATTTGGTGAATAGAGTTCCTTATTCTGTACAATATGAGGGACATTTCATTGTATTTCGTAAAAAAATCTTCCCCTGAGTTACGAAAACGCATGGGATTTCAGTAACTCAGCGGAAAATTACATAACTTTTGTGTCCCGATTTGGGTTTGCGTGTTTATTCCGCCAAAAATGAGGAGCTCTTCAAAACCACTAAATTCTATCAAAATCTGTCGATAAAAAGACACAACAAAATAAAAATCGGGCCAAATACACTACAGTATACGGCTATTCATAAATTACGTCATTTCAAATTGGGGTTCTGGACATCGGATGATGGTAGCCTGACGTAGGAGGAAACGGGGTCATTCGAAACATGATTTTTGAATGATTTTATGGGGGGGGGGTCAAAATCGTCAAAAATCGATGACGTAATTTATGGACAGCCCCTACTACTTAGACTTAAAATTATATATATATGGATTAGGCTCACATATGCACATTTATACTATAGGTACTAGCTAGACAAATACTAGGATGTAAAAAAATACATATAACAATTGTTATGATATAGGTTTTCATATTATTGTTATCATGAACTCTTGGACTGTAAACATAAACAAGATGACTTGACAAGTATTCTGTAGTTTATCTACTTTCTAGATAATTATCAAGACAAATAAACGACCCTTCAATTAGAGCGATCAAAGTGTATTGTGATTAGATCCAAAGTTCGATTTCTAAACACGTGTTTACTATGTCAAAGGTTTTGTTACTTAGTTATTTATCATAGGAGTACCACCTACGAACTCGAGGTTCCCCAATTATGTAGCTTTTAATTAGTAGGACTTATTATGAGGTAGTAATAAAGAAAATGTCGCAGTGCTACCTACCTTAGGCCTAAAATACACTTGTACGTTTTACTTACGTAAGTAAACAGTAAGACAAAGCAGATATAACAGATTCTAAGCAGATATTCTAACAAGTATGTTAGAATGAGATAATTATATCCATCTCTCATTCTGTAGTATAGCTGTGTCCCTACTTACGTAAGCAAAACTTACAAGTATATCTTATAGCCCTTACATACCGTACCTAGTAGTAGAACTAACGAAAAAATAACACAGATCATAAAATGTTTACAATTTATTGCACAACTTAGACTACTTGTGTAGAAAAGATACAAAAAGCGTGCATAGGTAGGTATAATTTTTGTGCAATGAGGTTCAATGCATTAACATATATGTATCGGAAGAATACAAAACGTGTACAAAGTTGTACTTTGTTTTAGGTTACCTACGTGATAGATAGATATTTATTGAATCATGTACAATGTACGACAGTTAAAAACCAGATCGTCACGACATTCGCCACAGCAACACAATTATTATGAAATAAAATAACAACTTATTTTTCATCACACCAGCTCGTAAAGACTTTCTTTATTTTTCAATTACTGATGAGAAAGTTGTCTTTTTTGCCACAAGAGTGGCAAAGTAATTTGATGCAAATTCTGAGTTGTTTCTTCATGTTGGCCGGTGGAATTCACTTTTAACTGATGATTTAGAATGATAAATATTTGATAGCGTTTATTTGGATTTGATATATACCTAATGTTTTTCGGTTAGTAACTATTTTCCTCATGTCGGAAGGGTGAAAAATTGTGTTTGACTCGGTAGCATAGTTTCTTTAACCCTTCGTGCCTTGAAACTCTCGCAACTCTCGACTCCACTTTTCCAACCACTCGCTACGCTTGTGGTTCAATTATGAATCTTTCACTTGCTCGGCTATCAATATTATTTATTATTTATTAGCACTAAAGGTTAAAGAACAACTTTGTCCCGATGTAAAACAATATCTACCTAACAATTTTATTGACATACCTATATAATTCCTACCTACATAATACGAATCCTCGCTGACAGCACAAAGCTATCTTAACCTGTGTTCTTTCCATGGCTTACTACCAGCGCACACGCTTCCTACACATCAAAGCGGGTCATGCTTAGATCATATTATGGTAAAATCTAATTCTTCGGCGTTAGCACTTGTTACTAACTCTACAGTGACCGACCACAGAGCTGCCCTACTAACCCTCTATCGTAAATCACGTAGTACATGCACGCGCACGCAATTTGTCAATAAATTAAATATAAACAAACTTGGAGATGATTTACGCAATATTGACTTTGGCCCCGTTTATAATTCTGCTGATGCAGAAAATAGTATGCTGTACTTGACCAAAAATGTCCAGCAAGCAATTTTACGTAACACTAATAAGACACGTTTAAATAGCAAGAATTTTAACAAAAAACCATGGATAACCACGGGACTTCTTCGATCTATGAGACACAGGGATAAACTACACTTGAAAGCTAAAGCAAATCCAGACAATCTTATATTGCAACTGACGTATAAAAGATATCGTAACTTTTGTACCAACTTACTAAAAAACATAAAAACAAACTACGACAAAAAACAACTGGAAATTGCTGGAAAAAACAGTAAATTAGTTTGGAAACATCTTAAAAACGTAACACACACAGCAAAACAACGTGAATCATCCGCAAGTTTGCTGCAAGCAGGTCCGTCCGAATTGTTGGCTGCAAATAACACAAATGAGTTTTTCGTTAACATAGGCAAAAACCTGGCTGAAAAAGTCCAGGGATTTTCATCGCCACTCCCTTCAAGATTGCTATCCGAACCAAACAAATCTTCCAAATCTTTTGTGTTATTAAATACGGATGAAACTGAGGTTGACAGAATTATCATGAACTTAAAAGAGGATTCCGCGGTTGGTTGGGATGGCATCTCGAACAAAATAATAAAGACCTTCAGACACATCCTAGTTCCACCGCTAACACACATATTTCAAAAATGCATCTCTGAAGGAATTTTTCCGAAATGTTTGAAAAAATCCGTTGTAGTCCCTATCCACAAATCTGGTAGCAAAGCTCAAGTAACAAATTATAGACCGATTTCTCTGTTACCAGCGACATCCAAAATCCTAGAAAAAATTATTAATAACAGACTTGTACAATATCTCGAGAAGAATGCCTTTTTGGCAAAGACACAGTTTGGTTTTAGGCCAAAATTATCAACCGCAGATGCTGTACACGAATTGACTGACTATCTAGTTCAGGAATTAGACAAGGGTAACAAGACAATTGGCATCTTCCTGGACCTCGCAAAAGCATTTGACACTGTTTCTACCCCCATTTTACTGCACAAGCTCGAAACACTAGGTATTAGAGGAACACAGCATAGATTAATCGCGAGCTACCTAGACGGACGTACTCAATGCGTAAAAATAGATAACATCATAAGTTCCGATTTAGAAAACACTCCTTTTGGCTTGCCCCAAGGCAGCGTTTTGGCCTCGACCCTATTTTTGATTTATATTAATGACCTATGCAACCTAAAAATAGATAGTGGCAAAATCATTTCCTACGCAGATGACACTGCCCTACTTTTTTCCGCAAAGTCAACAAACGAGGCCTACGAGTATGCTCAACGCGGATTTGATGCTGTAACTAACTGGCTAAAACTGCATCTACTAACACTGAACTCCGACAAAACGAATTTTATAAGATTTTCCATGCGGAAAACAGATCCGGTCGCACATAACCTCAAACTTTACGCACATAACTGTAAGGAAAACTCGAATAATCTCTGCTCATGTCAATCTCTAGCTATTACTGACAAAATCAAGTATTTGGGAGTCCTGATAGACGAAACCCTCTCTTTTAAATATCACATTGAAGCATTGTGCAATAGAGTTCGAAAGTTAATGTTTATATTTAAAAAACTTCGTTCAATCGCTGATTCAAATTTAATCAAACAAGTATACTTTGCGCTATGTCAATCGATACTAACTTACTGCATCTCGTCTTGGGGTGGCACAGCTAAAACTACACTACTAACCCTAGAAAGAGCTCAAAGAGCCTTATTAAAGGTAGCCACTTCCCGCCCATTCCTATACCCTACTGACCTCCTTTATAAATCATGTGAAGTACTAACTGTTCGTCAATTATATATATTAAGCACAGTACTAAAGCAGCACGCCAGAACTCCTTTCAACACTGATTATAGAAATAAAAGGCGCAAAGATATTATATGCATGCAAACCGTACAAAGAAAATACGTATTTTCATCTAGATTCTTTGTCTTTTTGGGCCCATTTTTGTACAACAGGTTAAATGCAACACTAGACTTATACCCACTTAGCTATGCTTGTTGCAAGAATACTCTACGACGCGCCTTTCAAAAAATGACGTACGATGATACAGAGAACTTACTAATAGTCGTAAAATGATTACCTACTGCCTACTGTATTCTGATATTTAATACTTAAGAACCTACTTTTTTGTTTAGGTAATAAGACTTATATTGTGTACTACTTATAGTTTATAATTAAGTGAATAATTAATAAATAGTTAATATTGTCCTTCGCTGCCTGAAACACAGGGAATCCTAGTTCAGGCATTTGTAAATCACTTGTCTTTATAAATTCTTAGTCTTTAAGAGCAACCACTGTACTATACTTTTCTCAATAAATTATTTGTATTTGTATTTGTATTTGTATTTGTAATATTACAGTTTTAGTCACGATAAAATTAATTTAACGTCAAAAAACCGATTCATACTGAATTGCTGGACCCAGTAGCTAGTAACGAATAGAACACACAGCTCAATTTGCAGGCCTAGACCGACAATGTTGTTAAAAAAATTTTTGCTGCCGTGTCGGGTCACCCATGATTAAGAAAAATGTTTTTTCTTTTCTCTCAAAATGCGCAGAAATATCGTCCTCGAGTCCACTGCATGACAAAGGCTAAGCAAAGCCTAACAAGTTTAGTTTAGTTAGCGATTCTAACTAAAGTCACCGCGCCAACACCGGCCGCGGCAGGATGTTCTGCTGCGGCGTGTCCTGCCACGTCCCGGACATGTACTTCTTGGGTTTCAGCACGAATTTCATCTGAAAACAACATTATTTCAAATTAAAATGCAATCTAATGCTTTAGCTAATAGGCGATTTTTATGCTTAGTTTTCAAGCTTAGTTTTTAATTCTAGTTTTTAATTTTAGTTTGTAATTTTTATTTTAAGGCTTTTTATTATTTGTTTTAGTACTTAGTTTATTTTTAATAAAAATATACTGACTTGACTGACGGGCGAATGTGTTACTTTAAGATATTCCGTTGTTTAAGATATTCTTGAATATCATTTCGCAATTCGGAGATCCGTCTACAGAATATTTTTAAGGGTTTGTTCCTGGTTCGTCGTATTCCTGTTTCGTCGGATTCCTGATTCGTCGTATTCTTGTTTCGTCGGAATTATATACATATAAATATGTCGTGCAACTCGTGCAGTAAACCAGTATTTACTAAATATGAAGATTTAATGTAATCACCAGTGATCGTACTTTTTCTAGCATACATACGAAACAAGAATACGACAAATCAGGAATCCGACGAAACAGGAATACGACGAAACAGGAATACGACGAACCAGGAACAAACCTTTTTAAGCAACCAACCACTAGGTGGCGATGGTGCCTGTAACGAAGCCGATAGCCACGTCATCCCTGTGATGAAAGTGTTCAACTACCCGCGGCAGGCCAACGCATAACACAGTCAGAACGAGAAACTGCTGATATCTTCTAACATATAAAGTGTCACACCTTCAGAACGACAGCTATACGAGATGGACGGGCGCCATTAAGGGTGACTCATGTTAGACTGTTCGGACCAGGCGCCGTAGACAACATGCCATCGCTAACGCTACGTAGCGAACGAAACGCAACTGTCACTGTCACACGAATACGGAAGATTGATAGAGTCACAAAGCGATTCGATGGCGAAGCGTAAGCTATTGTCACCTTGGCTAGGCCGCCTGAGCTTCCAGAGATTCGTTTTTCTATGGAAAGCATCACGTGAACACCTGTATCTGTCATAGAAAAGTAAACGCCGGAAGCTCCGGCCCGGACACGGCCCGATCTGTCCGGTCATATTATCCTTTACCCTTGATACCCAGCGTAGGCAATGACTTTCTGATATATCTACTACCTACTAGAGCGATGAAAATTGCGACGATGTCCTTTAACACTTTAGTTAGTCAGTTTGTAGTTATGGTAATGTACATATATGATAAGCAAAGGCACCTACCACCAGCACGGCAGCGATGGCTCCTATAACGAAGCCTATAGCCACGTCATCTCTGTGATGAAAGTTTTCTACAACCCTCGATAGTCCAACGTATAACGCAGCCAAGAGAACGAGGAACTGAACGGCGTGTCGAAGCAGCTTCGAACCTCGCCATTTGCATTTCAGTTGCAGGTATATCTAAAAACAAAATAGGAGTATGCTCATTTAGACGGTGCGAGAACTGCAAGCGAGTTTCATTACATTGCGTTATTTGGTCGGTCGGCTGAATTGTTGTTACCTCAATGGTCCGCAATGTAACTAAAATCGCATGAGAGTTCGCGCGCCGTCTAAATGAGCCTAAGGAGAGTTAGTTAGACTACACTTTTAGATTTGGCGATTTAGAAGGCTTGCATTGTACTATAGCAAATACAAACTTAGATCTTTTAAGCAATACTAGATGGACCTTGCGTTTATGGGAAGCTTGGCTTAACGGCTCGGCCACGATATTACGCGACTGGAGACGGCGGCAGCGACAACCATAGGTGGGAACGAAAGGTTCGGTCGCTCTGTCTCACTCCAACCTATGGATATCGCTGCCGCCGTCGCAAGTCACTCAATGTCGTGGCACAGAATAACTAATTACTACCGAGCCGTAAATGATTTTATAGCCCCAGTGACACGTTATGTTCCTATAGCAGCCGTATTGTAACTTATGGGTCTCAGCACTGAACCTTGATACAGCCCTTGTCTAACGCTTCAAATGCAGTAGAGTTGGACCAAACTAACATTTGCAATGACAAAGTGCGGCAAATGTCATCATTAATCTCAAATTTCTATGATATGCCGTATAATGAGAACCCTCACTCTGTTCTATTCAAGTTGATGCAAAGTTCCTCGTAGATTAAACGGACTCTAATTTACTTACAATGTAGAATACGGCGATGTACATAGCGAAGCTTGCATGCGCGCTAGGGAATGACAGACTGAGCTGACTGAGCTCTTTAGTGCGCGAGTCGTCCGGGTCTGCGCAGGAGTAGACCTGGATGAAGCCGTTAGCATTGGCGGGGTCTGACGCGTTGTAGATCGGACGGCAGACCTGGAAAGGAGGAAGAAATGTTGTGATTACTTTGCTTTAACTTAATTATGTTTTGTTGGCTACTTACTACAAATAACGTCGATGATTTTTATGGATTGCTAAGAGCATACGAATGATACGAAAAACTGTGCCATGAGAGTAATGTGAAGTTACTATGCTGAAATCTATTTAGATTTGAGACTTTTTACCAGTAACTGGCCGGAAAGGCACAACAACGGGAGCTGTGGAGATCAAGGGGAGAGGCCTTTGTCCAGCAGTGGGACACTATAAAACGGGCTAATAAAAAAAACCTAATAGGTACAACATAGTACAAAGGATAATTTCGTAATTGTGACAATATACAATACCTATAGGTACATTATTAACAATGGGTGTCTTTCCAAAGCATCAAAATAACCGTAAGCATACAATATTGACAAAGAAACTTAACAGTAAATGAGACGAAGGTGCTAATGACGCGATATGTGACGCGTATCCATAGTACCTCTAATTTGGGTTAAACTCCGGTAATATGCAACTTTTTACCGTTATCGTAAATTTATTTGTAGCCTTTGTCTTGATTTCAACAAAAATTGTTAGAAGTAATAGTTATTTTCGATACAAGTGCGAAAAAGAGGAAATTCGAAACGAGTGGCGATACATTAAAACACGACCGAAGGGAGTGTTTTAAATCGACACGAGTTGCGAATTACCTATTCGCACGTGTATCGAACAACGTTTTACAGTACATATGGCACTTTAAAGTTTCGACATACGCACGAAAAGTGCTATTTTACGCACTAGTGCGGAAAAGTAGCCCCATATGTAGGTACTGTAAAAGCAATTTTGATAGATCACTTAAATAGCAATAATCAAAAGTATCAAATTAAATTATTAATCAGAAGTACCCATTTAAAAGGTTTCCAGCAAGCACTAGTTATTTAGGTACACTATATTTAAGAAAGATCTGACGGATCGAGGAGCACGCAGCTATGAGTTAGACCGACATGGTAACTATTATTTCACTCAGATAGAGATGCGAATTACCTTGTGATTTCCATCTCTATTTCGTCTTTTTTTAAGCAATAAATGTCAGTAGCAGAAGTAGCCAAGCGGGCGAGGTGTTCAAAATGATCTGAATACCACTTTACTGTTAAGAGAATAAGAGAGTCTACAGCCAGCCTATTATGGATAGCTTTATCCATCTTTATCCACGTGATAAAATAACTGTCACTGTTTAACACCGTGGGAAAGAAAGTGACGGACACCGTTTTATCACGCTGTCACGTAGACAAGAACGACCATCATATCCGTACAGATCATTTTTGCCTTGCCCGCTTAGTTGTTTCTGCTGCTGACTGTGCACCTTTCGTGTACTGAAACCTATAGTTCGTTTTTTAGTATTAGAAAGAAGGTAAGCGATCTTGACATGTCTTTTAATTGAAAAACGCTTTTTTAAAATCAGTAACTATTACTTATGAAATTCATATATTTTTTTTAGTTTTATCATTCTCTTATTTTAGAAGTTACAGGGGGGGGGGGGACACACATTTTACCACTTTGGAAGTGTCTCTCGCGCAAACTATTCAGTTTAGAAAAAAAATGATATTAGAAACCTCAATATCATTTTTGAAGACCTATCCATAGATACCCCACACGTATGGGTTTGATGAAAAAAAAAAATTTGAGTTTCAGTTCGAAGTATGGGGAACCCCAAAAATTTATTGTTTTTTTTCTATTTTTGTGTGAAAATCTTAATGCGGTTCACAGAATACATCTACTTACCAAGTTTCAACAGTATATAGTTCTTATAGTTTCGGAGAAAAGTGGCTGTGACATACGGACGGACAGACAGACGGACAGACAGACAGACATGACGAATCTATAAGGGTTCCGTTTTTTGCCATTTGGCTACGGAACCCTAATAAATGATCGTATTAGTTTCATAATAATCTATCTATATATATAAATGCAAGTGTCCTGACTGACTGACTGATTCATCAACGCAGAGCCGAAACTACAAAAGCTAGAAAGTTGAAATTTGCACACTAGGTTGCATTTGTAAAGTGTACAAGAGATAAGAAGCGATTTTGAAAAATTCAACCCCTAAGGGGGTTAAAAAGGGGATGAAAGGTTGTATGGGGTTCAAGTTTTAGTTTAAGCTAGGAATTTGAAACTTTGTGAAAATGTATTATATTAAAAAACAAGAAAACTAATTTCAGCGTTTTCGAAAATTCATCCCCCAAGGTGGTGAAAAAGGGGTTGAAATGTTGTATGGAGATCAAATATTTTTGTGAGTGTGGGACTTGAAACTTTGTATATGGGTATATTATTATAAGACAGGAAAAGTAATTTCAGCGTTTTTGAAAATTCATCCCCTAACAGGGTTAAAAAGGGGTTGAAAGTTTGAATCCATTACAAATGCGTTGAAACTTCTTAGAAAGGCATAATAGCCGATTACAAAACAAAGTAATTGCGACGTTTTAGGAAATTCAACCCCTAAGGGGGTAAAAAAGGGGATGAAACTTTGTCTTGGGGTGCAAATTTTATTTTAAGCTAGGACCTTGAAACTTTGCAAAAAGGTATTAAATTAAAAAACAAGAAAACTAATTTCAGCGTTTTTAAAAATTCATCCCCCGAGGTGGTGAAAAAGGGGTTGAAAGTTTGTACGGAGATCAAATATTATTGAGGGTGCGGGACTTGAGTCTTTGTATAAAGCCATATTATTAGAACTCAAGAAAAGTAATTTCAGCGTTTTTAAAAATTCATCCCTTAAAAGGGTTAAAAAGGGGATGAAAGGTTGTATGAGGTTCAAGATTTATTTTAAGCTAGGAATTTGAAACTTTGTGAAAATATATTATATAAAAAAATAAGAAAACTAATTTCAGCGTTTTCGAAAATTCATCCCCCAAGGTGGTGAAAAAGGGGTTGAATATTTGTATGGAGATCAAATATTTTTGTGAGTGTGGGACTTGTAACTTTGCATATGGGTATATTATTATAAGACAGGAAAAGTAATTTCAGCGTTTTTGAAACTTCATCCCCTAACAGGGTTAAAAAGGGGTTGAAAGTTTGAATCCATTACAAATGCTTTGAAACTTCTTAGAAAGGCATAATAGCCGATTACAAAATAAAGTAATTGCGACGTTTTAGGAAATTCAACCCCTAAGGGGATTAAAAAGGGGATGAAAGGTTGTATGGGGTTCAAGTTTTAGTTTAAGCTAGGAATTTGAAACTTTGTGAAAATGTATTATATTAAAAAACAAGAAAACTAATTTCAGCGTTTTCGAAAATTCATCCCCCAAGGTGGTGAAAAAGGGGTTGAAATTTTGTATGGAGATCAAATATTTTTGTGAGTGTGGGACTTGAAACTTTGTATATGGGTATATTATTATAAGACAGGAAAAGTAATTTCAGCGTTTTTGAAAATTCATCCCCTAACAGGGTTAAAAAGGGGTTGAAAGTTTGAATCCATTACAAATGCGTTGAAACTTCTTAGAAAGGCATAATAGCCGATTACAAAACAAAGTAATTGCGAAGTTTTAGGAAATTCAACCCCTAAGGGGGTAAAAACGGGGATGAAACTTTGTCTTGGGGTGCAAATTTTATTTTAAGCTAGGACCTTGAAACTTTGCAAAAAGGTATTAAATTAAAAAACAAGAAAACTAATTTCAGCGTTTTTAAAAATTCATCCCCCGAGGTGGTGAAAAAGGGGTTGAAAGTTTGTACGGAGATCAAATATTATTGAGGGTGCGGGACTTGAGTCTTTGTATAAAGCCATATTATTAGAACTCAAGAAAAGTGATTTCAGGGTTTTTAAAAATTCATCCCTTAAAAGGGTTAAAAAGGGGATGAAAGGTTGTATGGGGTTCAAGATTTATTTTAAGCTAGGAATTTGAAACTTTGTGAAAATATATTATATAAAAAAATAAGAAAACTAATTTCAGCGTTTTCGAAAATTCATCCCCCAAGGTGGTGAAAAAGGGGTTGAAAATTTGTATGGAGGTCAACATTTTTTGTAAGTACGGGACTTGAATCTTTGTATAATGACATATTATTAGAATAAGAGAAAAGTAATTTCAGCATTTTTAAAAATTCATCCCCTATGAGGGTCCAAATTTTATTTAAAGCTAGGAACTTGAAACTTCGTAAAAAGGTATTTTATTAAAACAAAACAAAAAAACCTATTCAGCGTTTTTAAAAATTCATCCCCCGAGGAGGTGAAAAAGGGGTTGAAAGTTTTTATGGAGATCAAATATTTTTGAGAGTACGGGACTTAAATCTTTGTATAAAGCCACATTATTAGAACACAAGAAAACTAATTTCAGCGTTTTTAAAAATTCATCCCATAACAGGGTTAAAAAGGGGTTGAAAGATTGTATAGGTTATAATTTTATTTAATGCTAGGAACTTGAAGTTTCGTAAAAAAATATTCGAGAAAAGAAAACTAATTTCAGAGTTTGATAATTCATCCCCCAAGGTGGTGAAGGGGGTCGAAAATTTGTATGGAACCCAAATATTTACTTGAGTGCGGGACTTGAATCGTTGTATAAAGGCATATTATTACAATACAAGAAAAGTAATTTCAGCGTTTTTAAAAATTCATCCCCTAAAAGTTTAAACAGGGGTTGAGAGTTGGTAGAGGGTTCAAATTTTATTTAAAGCTAGGAACTTCAAACTTCGTAAATAGGTAGTTAGGTCGTAGGTTTTATTAAATAGTTGACTTGAAAATCTTCTGGGGGTTGAGAGAGATTATATCGAGAACAATTTTATTCAGTTAGGGTCTTGAAACTTCGTAGCCAGGTTGTGAAAGACAAATCTCATGCGTTGTATACTAATTAACAAATGATTAACCGTCCCTACTGCTATTTTTGCTGCATAATGTTCTAAGCTAATGTAGAATTTATAACCACCAAGAAGTACGTAACAATAAGTACGTGTAAGTACGTAAGAAGCAATCTAAGCTCTTATAAAACCCGTGAGCAGCAATCGGGTAGAAGCACGCGCGGTGGAAGTCTCATTCTGGTACCGGCCCATACTACCGCTAAAGCTAAGAAATCCCTTGGTGTTTTAGGCGTCAGACTGTTCAACACGTTACCTGCTGAAATCAGAGATGTCCTTAGTGATGTCACATTTACTAGAAAGATTAAAAAAATGTTATTGGAGATGGCCTGCTACACGATCGACGAATTCTTCGACAGGGTGTCATTGATCCATACACACAATGTGAAAGTCTAAATCACTGTTTCGATGGGACCATGATGGGACATTACTTTCACTGTAAAATGTTATTTTTAATTTAGATATTTTAATATGGATTATTAGAAAGCCTTAATGCAACTATTTAAAATTATTTAACGAAACATGGAATTATTTTAGTTTTAAGTTTATAATTATGATCGACACGACATATGTATTTCTGTTCTGCTTTTATTTGTTGTTAAGTATGTTTTCATTTAGTGAAATGTAATTTTATTTTATGTACTTACTCCTAACATGTAATTAACGTTATCAATAAAATATGAATATGAATATGATTATGAATATGAATATACAAATCTACGCGTACGAAGTCGCGGGCAACAGCTAGTTGTTACATATTTGCCATTATTTCAATAAAAAGACACGTCAAGATTGTTCACCTTATTTCTAATGCCAAAAAACCGGCCAAGTGCGAGTCAGGCTCGCGCACGGAGGGTTCCGCACCATCAACAAAAAATAGAGCAAAACAAGCAAAAAACGGTCACCCATCCAAGTACTGACCCCGCCCGACGTTGTTTAACTTCGGTCAAAAATCACGTTTGTTGTATGGGAGCCCCACTTAAATCACGGTTCGTGAGATACAGCCTGGTGACAGACGGACGGACGGACGGACGGACGGACAGCGGAGTCTTAGTAATAGGGCCCCGTTTTTACCCTTTGGGTACGGAACCCTAAAAACGAACTAATGGTGCCTTTCTTACGTCATCATTTGCTAGTTGGGTTGCTTACATCAAAGAAATGCGGCCTCAGCCTCCCAACGATGTGTTTCAATGTCTCCGAAGTAACCTGCTGCACCACCGCGCCGAACGTAAAGATGCCAATAGTGACGTAGCTGACCCACACCCAGCCGGGGATCAGGTGGTCGCAGAGGAACTTCTCGCCGACGCTGCGCCCCTTCTTGTCGCGGACATATTCCACGATTATTACCTAGAAGAGATGTAAAGGTATATCAAAAACACTAATTAAAACTGATTACATGACTTTATATTCGCATATATGTTATCAGCACACATTTATATTGTTAACGAATATTATTATCATTTTTATAATGCAATACGAATCATCAAACGGTGGTTTTGTTACTTGTTATGAATTCTAAACTTAATAGAGAACAAAAGAAAATGAGTTAAACAAAGGACGGAAATAATACTTATGCAGGACAGACTGGCGTTTTGAGATCAAAGTTTGGCCAGAGAATAAATAATAGTAGGTACAGAAGATTCACTCTCTAACAAACCGCGTATATTTCGATAGATATGACAAGCGCGAGCAGGCGTCCCCGTTCCGTAGCGGTGCGCGGCAGCTAGGGTAAAGGCACCAGTAGTCAGCCTTATAACGACTTTTTTAAGTTTGAACGTTCGGCATTTCTACAGTATTAGTCGGATAATTAAACAAATGACATGGTTAGATCAATTGTTTATCATAGTTTTAAAACAAAATATTTAAAAAAATAACAATCCTCTTTATAATATCTCTAATTAAGTTTAAACAAAAAGTGGCACTTTTCTCCAGTAGTCAGCCTCCAAAATCCAGTAAGCAGCCTCTGTGTACCCAGTACTCAGCCTATATAAACTATTCATAATAATTAGATCAAAATCACTAATATTTATATCAAAATCAACGATATTATAATATTTATTTTTTCTTTATAATTATTGTTATTGTTATTGTAGTTAGTTGTAGTTTTTAATTTTAGTTTATAATTTTTTGCATGTATCAAAATTGACGATGTTATAATATCTATTTTTGATTTATAATTTTAGTTTATTATTTTTTTGCTTATATGTATTACTTACCTGTTTACTTATTTTATAAAAATAAAATTCTTATAGGTACATACAATTCTTATGACACGAAATTTGTTGGCCATAGGTACTTTTTTACTAACACTATTCTTGCATACTAAGAATAGCAATATTAATTTTCTAATAATTAATCCGTCAAAAATTAACGAGGTAAATCCTTATATATAATTATGTTCCTAGTAGGTATTCGGTAAAAAATTATTAAACGAGTCTATTCAGATCTAATTATCATTTTATCATTAATAAACAAAGTCATATTATACCGATCAGGAAAAAGCAAAATGATAGTTATGTATAGTTAACGTCAAAAATATGTATATACTTTTAAACCTTATTTCAATGAGATAGGGTTTAAAAATGTGGACATATTTTTGACGGCGACGTACCAAGCAAGGTCAATGGCCGAGTACTGGATCAGCGAAACCCAGTGGTCAGCCGCATTAAAACGTTATTTCAAATGCGGCTGACTACTGGGTTTTACTTTAAATTGACTAGGGCATGCCTAACTAAATTTGAAAACGTAAATTTAACGGTCCTAACGGTCGCATTGGCTCGAAAATAATAAAATAAACGAATAACCCAAAAGTCAGCCGTGGGGGGCTGGGCACTGGATTCTTTGGAAAAAAGTGTTATCCAGTGGCCAGCCCCCTCAATTTATAAGTGAAATATTAGTATTTTCATTCAAATATAATGCAATTTAATAGATAAACTAATAAATAAACCAATCATTAACAAAAACAATAACTTTTAACATTAAAATATAGTTTTTCTTGCCTGTTAAGAGAACACCACGTGCAGTAAAAAATATGGCGGACATGACACTATTGCACTCGTCGACAAACAGCACCTGTATGAACGAGTATATTTCTTCCCCCCGTTCCCTCACCGCACCTGTCGTGTAACGTATTAACTAATAAGGAATCAAAGCTCCTATTTGAGTACTCGTGATTTGTTTAAACGAATATACCAGATATTTATGACCAATAAACGACTCAAAAGGCTGACTACTGGTACCTGGCTGGCCACTGGTGCTGTTACCCTACTATGGCTAGACACCAAAATTGGTGTGGGCCGCATGTACCTACCAGGGATGTTGCGGATGCAGATTTTTTGAAATCCGCGGATGCGGATGCGGATATTTAAAGGCTCACATCCGCGGATGCGGATGCGGATGTCAAGATTAGGTACATACTTAGAAAACGTCAAATATTACAGTATAGTATTTTTTTATTTAAAAAAAATAAACGAAACGTTTAGTATTTGAGCAAGAATATAGGTGCGTTATCTATACATATAATAAAGCTGAAGAGGGTCGAAAGTCTGTACATGGAAGATATTCGAAAAAAAGTTGGTTGGGGATACTTAGAATCGATAACAGAACACGTTCCAACAGTTTTTAGAATTTTTGTCTGTTTGTCTGTTTATCTGTTTATCTGTTTATCTGTTTGTCTGTTTATTTGACCGCGCATCACGTGAAAACGGCTGAACGGATTTTGATGCAAACTTTACTAATCTGTCAAGAAACTCCCAGGCCCTATTTTAGGCTAGAAAAATTCAACCCCTAAAAGGGGGGGTGGCCACTACACTCAATTAAGTTATGTTTGCACCTGAATCTTATGGCGCTAACTTAAGAAAGTGGTGCACACTTTTTTTTTGTGAATGTACTTTGTAAAAAAAACAACATTTTTCTTAGTCAATGTCAAACGTCTTTGCAAATACATATTAAATCACATTTATAGACGGGTCTATCGCGGGTTTATTGACAATATAATTAACATTATGTGAAGTGGGTGGTTTGAAAATATGATGTCTACCCCAAACTTTTTCATACACTTTTCGTCGGGTAGTTGCACAAATCTCTGTTTTGACATTTTGTTGGGACATCAGTTAGCCGCGACCATGACCAGTGAAACCTGTGTCGAAACGTCGGTAAATAAAGGTAATAAAATAAATTTCGAGATAGGTCTATAAATGTGAGTTAATATGTGTTCGAAACGCGAAAGTTTTTAAATAGGTATTAAGTAATTGTAAATGTCAAACAATTTGGGACTTGCATTTTAAACGCGTTACCATACCTATCCGAAAAAAACTAATTTTTTGCGAAATTCTCGCAACGTATTGAGGTTACAAGGTAGCACGGTCTCAGGAATCTGAGGAAGAATCGGAGACGTTCACGCAGTGCGAAGAACGGTTGACCGCTCAGCGGATTCGCACGACAGACGCGCTCGACGGTAAGTACTGCGGTGCATCAGCGGGTACTGGAGAGCCCAGCACACACATTAACCTACATTAATACTATTGTTCTGTGTTTAAGCACTGACAGCCTGGACGCTTCGGGCCTTCCTCCCTACGCGGAGCTCGGCCTTGGGCCTTCGCACTTAGACAGTTATACTATTGTTCTGTGATTAAGCACTGACATCCAGGACGCTTCGGGCCTTCGGCCCTACGCGGAGCTCGGCCTTCGGCTTTCGCATTAGATATCCACACCAAAATTCAACCATTGCGGCGGTGTCCCTGACATAGCCTCTCTCAATGTTTTCTATCAAAAAAATTCGCGCTCGCTACGCTCGCGTTTTTAAATTTTAAGGTTAAGCCTACTTTGATAAAGGTGGCATTCTGGGCATTCTACCGAGCGACTACTACTACGACTGACACTTCGGGCCTTCGGCTCTAAGCGGAGCTCGGCCTTCGGCTTTCGCATTTAGACACTGATACCATTGTTCTGTGATTAAGCACTGGCATCCTGGACGCTTCGGGCCTTCGGCCCTACATGGCTCGGCCTTCGGCTTTCGCATTAGATATCCACACCAAAATTTCACGTAAACCACTGCGGCTATGTCCCTGACATAGCCTCTCTAATTTTTTTTCTATCAAAAAAAATTCGCGCTCGCTACGCTCGCGTTTTTAATACGATTTTAAAGGTTAAGCCTAATTTGATAAAGGTGGCATTCTGGGCACCCTATCGAGCGACTACTACTACGACTTAAACACTTACATCCTGGACGCTTCGGGCCTTTGGCCCTACGCGGAGCTCGGCCTTCGGCCTTCGCATTTAGACACTGATACTATTGTTCTGTGCTTAAGTACTGACAGCCTGGACGCTTCGGGCCTTCGGCCCTACATGGAGCTCGGCCTTCGGCTTTCGCATTAGATATCCACACCAACGTTTCACGTAAACCATTGCGGCTGTGTCCCTGACAACATTACTCCCATCTCTCAATTTTTTTTCTATCAAAAAAAATTCGCGCTCGCTGCGCTCGCGTTTTTAATACGATTTTAAGGGTTAAGCCCTACTTTAATAAAGATGGCATTCTGGGCACCCTACCAAGCGACTACGACTTAGGCCAATTTATAATTAAACATTTTTTTACACTGTTAAAAGTAATCCCCGGTACATACATATATGTAGATATTTAGTTGTGCATACATAAACATAACTGTAAATAAAGTGTAAATACTCGGCCTCAAGTTTTTGATATTTATAATATTCTCCTTTCCTGTAATCTTACTTCTAACTAATATAATATTAGACCTAAATTCGAAAGTTTGTTAGGAAGTATGGATTTCTATGTGTATAAATCTTAATTTTTCATGCTCAGAATGATTTGACTGGAGGACAGAATTGGATGATATTTGCTATGGACATGTTTTGGATAGGTACACTCAAGAACGTAAAAATACAAAAGTAGTACTGTA
Organism: Cydia amplana; assembly: GCF_948474715.1. Lineage (NCBI taxonomy): Eukaryota > Metazoa > Arthropoda > Insecta > Lepidoptera > Tortricidae > Cydia > Cydia amplana. Next base: position 3,595,363 of record NC_086084.1, read on the forward strand.
TTGTCCGTTATACACCTTTTTTTTTTTTAAGAGGGGAAATGCTTTAAGCATACCACCCGGCGCGGGGACGGGCCGGGATGGTTATGTGGGACTCCCTGTTGTGAGCTAATGAGACCCCAGGTTTACCCACTAAAACCCCTCTGTTGCCGCCTCGCTGCTATAAGGCGAGGTCCCAGGAACGCCGAAGTACTCTTCCGCAACCTCGCCAGCGGCCGTCCGGACTCGGACCCGACTCTTGGGGAAATCACCCCTTCACCTCATTGGGCGCGTTGGCTACACATCGCGCCTGCCCACGCAGGGGTCCGTTATACACCTACTATAACTCTGTGTCGTTTAAATCACGTCTAATATTGGAATAAGGGCGAAAAAAACTATTGGTTTTGGAGTGTAGTTTTGTTTAGTGGTAAGTACCTACCTAATTGTAAAATATTTTATCTGGACTTCAGTCCGCTAATCGTATCCATCTGTCAACTTTACTTCAAGTTCCGCCTCCAGGGGAGAGAAAGAGAAATTAGGGATGAATTAGCTTACTGACACAGACCGAATTCCACGCGGGCGGAGCCGCGGGCACAGCTAGTATTTAATAAACAGTAAATTGGCCGACTTTTCTGGATCTAGACGATTTCGTTATAGGTAATGACGAAATTACCTAGCACTTACGCCGCCGCTAAGACGTTCCTGTACCGACTTGTTCGACATCCGCATCCGCATAAGCTCCGCATCGATTTTATGCGGATGCGGATTCAGATGCGGATATTGAAAATAATGCGGAAGTTCCGCGGTTGCGGATGCGGATGCGGATGTTCGCAACATCCCTGGTACCTACTTGTAGGTACTTGTAGCGAAAGGACAAGTGATCTTAGCTTTGTACTATACCGTGACAATAACAAGAGTGAACCCAGCCGGCGCCAGCGCCGCTTCTGGCACAGTCTGCTGTGTATACGGCAGGTGGAGGCTAGGGTCATCCGCGAAGAAACCTCCTAGGTTAGGGTTGCTCCAGAACTGAAAGTACAGGAGGGGGGTGGCCACTGAAAATATAAAAATAATTCATAAACGTACATATGTCAAATCTAACATACCTTTGATAATCTTTAGAACGGCAAAAATTAACTGAGATTTGCTACATTTAATGAATGCTAGCTTGAGCATTCTTCGATAAAATTCTGTAATAATTTTACTTACTAAGTAAGTATTAGGCCTGAGATACACTTGTAAGTTTTACTTACGTAAGTAGGGACAAAGCTAACGATATTCATCTCTCATTCTGTAGTATGTCTGTGTCCCTACTTACGTAAGTAAAACTAACAAGTGTATCTTGGGCTTTAGAATACATATAGTTTCATTTTTCAAGTCATTTTAGATTGTTCAGACTCCCCTGACACTTTAAAGTGCGTGTTTCTTTTCTCACCTCGATCATACGATTACTATCGTAGCAAAAAAAAACTGGCCAAGTGCGAGTCAGACTCGCGCACGGTATTCGCGGTTCCGCGGGTTCCGCACCATCAACAAAAAACAAGCAAAAAAACGGTCACCCATCCAAGTACTGACCCCGCCCGACGTTGCTTAACTTCGATCAAAAATCACGTTTGTTGTATGGGAGGCCCACTTAAATCTTTATTTTATTCTGTCTTTAGTATTTGTTGTTATAGCGGCAACAGAAATACATCATCTGTGAAAATTTCAACTGTCTAGCTATCACGGTTCGTGAGATACAGCCTGGTGACAGACGGACGGACGGACGGACGGACGGACGGACGGACAGCGGAGTCTTAGTAATAGGGTCCCGTTTTTACCCTTTGGGTACGGAACTCTAAAAACTATCGTTTAAAAAACCTTTCTTCTGCGTCAGTTAGTCAATGCGAATGACTTGATTATAAAGTTCATCTCAATAGAACGAAACATGTTGAAAATTTTTAGCTTTAAAAATAATTATGCTTCTTTTAAATTATTTGTGTTTGTGACCTAGCCTCTCCCATTCCACAATACTTAAGAAAAGGTCGCTATCTAGTCATAAAAGGATTACGTAAACTCAGGTTATCAATCATTCGTATATATTTCTAAAACTGGAATAACTTCCGCATAGCACTATCTGACCTTAATAAAACCAAGATAAACCTCAATATCGCTGGGAGTGGGAAGATATAATGATATCGTGATTATTGACAGCGTTATCTACGAGAGTGTTTCCCATGCGATTGATGCGATCGATCACCCAAAAATAATTATTAATTTTGAGTTGGGTGCTCAATATTCTTATCACCAGCCCTAACTACAGTATACCCAGCGATAAATATTGCACATAGGAATTTCGGCTTCGCAGAGCGTTCTTTCTCTCTTTTTCGTTGTCTCCAATTGTCTCTTTCTAACGTACGTTACCGATGTGCAATATTATTCACCGGGTATATAGGTACTGTATACATATACCCACCGCAATAAGTACAATTAGGACATGGAAACATAAATCCACCATAATCACGTAGTGGCCTATTCTGTAGCTTTCGTTTGTTTATATTGTACGAGTACGAAGGCATTTACACAGGCGTGAAAGTTTTTTTTTTCAGTGTAATGTCTGCTTTTCCTGTAGGTAGAGCCTAGTTATGCTACATTATACAATTTCACACAGCTGCGCATAAAAAAAAACCGGCCAAGTGCGAGTCGGACTTGCGCACGGAGGGTTCCGCACCATCAACAAAAGATAGAGCAAAAAAAATCGTGTTTGTTGTATGGGAGCCCCCCTTCAACTGTCTAGCTATCGCGGTTCATGAGATACAGCCTGGTGACAGACGGACGGACGGACGGACAGCGGAATCTTAGTAATAGGGTCCCGTTTTTTACCCTTTGGGTACGGAACCCTAAAAACGAAGGTCAACACGAGATGAAGTTGCCAATGCAAAAGCGATCGTTACTGGCGTTCCATTGGGTTGATACTGAAAAGTGTACATAGACTAAAGTGGGCACTGACCAGTCCGCCGGACGATATCGGCCTGTCAGTTAAACGCAAATGTTGCCAGTTCCGAACAACTGACAGGCCGATATCGTCCAGACTGATCATCAGAGGGCCCCTTAAATATTTAAATAACATATAAAATATACTTACAACAGCATAATATAAAGAAGTCTAGCACGATCTTCCATATTAATGTATCTTGAGCCATCTCACACGATACAAAGGTCAATTGAAATAAAATCTAATGAAACTACATTCAATCGAATAATAATACGATTGCTTCTAAAATTCACTTAATTAATACGGCTTTTGTTATTCGCACGATTATCGTTTCAGTAATCATTTTGATATCGTTCACAGATAAGATTTCGATTTCGAACACACCCACTTTGCACTAATTAAACTTTTGTTCTCTGTTAACTATTAGAAACGCTAGTTCTAGATTAGTAGAGTATTTTTCATAGAACACTGTTTTTAAACTTTCACCAATATCACCCCGTTGATTGTCTATCGCATTATAATTATTAACGTTTTAATCATGAAAGCTCCGCTGTGGTGGCTCTGGTATGAAAAAGCACTAAAAACAGCTCACATGAAATATCAATATAAGTGGAGAAAAATTTGTACCAGGTGTTAAACAATAACTTTGTCCCGTTGCAAATTAAATAATGATAGAGTTAGACCAAGCTAAGTCGGCAGCGATTTTGATAGCCCAGGCTGTGCAAGTGTTTTAAACGTTAAGCTTCTATGCAATTATGACGTTTAAATAACAGATTGTGGCCTCGAATGTCCATTTCCCCGAATGTCCAATCCCTTTACCTCCAATTTCCCGAATATCCAGTCCCTGTACGTCCAATTCCCCGAATGTCCATTCCCTGTACGTAGACTTGCACAGTCTGGCCTATCAAAATCGTGGCAGCGACTTAGCTTGGTCTAACTTTATCTATATCACTCAGCGGATCTTTCTTAGGGTGTTATTCCACCTGTCCAATTTCTTTCTCCAATGTGTGTTTTCTATCACATTTTGCTTAAGAGAGAGAGACGCTTAGCTATGAGATTGGTATGGACAAACATATTGGACAGATGGAATACTTATTAGCAACGCTTGTTCCCAAAGATAGACAGAAAAGAAAACTTTTCACACTTTGTTTCACAGTTTTTTTCGCGTATTTCGCCACACGGCCTCTTCGATCGGGCCAATGCACTGAACTGATAGTGATAGGTGACTAATCTTCGAGTACTCAACTCACCTTGAAAACCGTTATAATTCACGAGCACACATGATTTTGTTTATGCGACCCAGTATTAATGTCACTAGTTTTGTTATGTGAACGGAAGTTCATTGTCAAAAGATTATTGATAATTTTCTTTAAAATAGCTTGGTTCTAATTCCAACTGTATAATAATATGTATAGTTTAATAGCTTAGAGAACATTTTTTGTGTTTGTATAGCGTCTTAGATTTGAATGGATTATAAGGTGTTAATTAATGTTTGGTAGACCATTAAATGAAAAAAGGAACGATATGGAGGTTACTAAAATCAAAATGGGAATGTTAGCTATTGCGAGAACGTAAAATAGGTCAATAATTTAAGCATACAACATAAAACTTATATACAAACTTTTATTTTACGATAAACACTGCTCGCTTTTCAATTCAGTTAGTAGCGTTTAATTGTTTGGATTAATCGACTACAGATACAGACTACAAATAACACTACATTAAAAAAAAACATGTTTAACATAATATACATTTTTGATAACATTAATTAACTATATACATTAACTAATAATTAACTATTATAACAAGGAAATCAAACTACATCAAAACTTGCATTAGCGTGACTTCCAAATATTTTAAAAGTGTATCATATTGTTTGTACAAAACACTGACTAAAATAAACATATAAAAGTTTAAAGCACATATTTACAGTAGGTCATATTCAGTAGCTAAATTATGCGTCACGCTCTTAAAAATATGTACAAACATGTTATCTTATCACAAAAACAAATGTTGTAGTAATTACATACGTACGTCATGTTAACATGACGATCCAGCGATGTAGATAACTATTTTAGGTTTCTAACTATAAAACTCCCATGAGACACGAACATAATTATTAAAACTATTTTCAACGGGTCACTCACGTATTATTAAGTCGAAAAAACGCTGGAATATATCCAATTTTCGAGGATCTTCTTCACGGAGCACCGACTGCACTGCCTTTACTGGTCGAGCGCGACGGTGACCCGTTGAAAATTATAGTTTTGATACTGAAGGTCTATGAAATCATTAGCCTGGGTTTCCAACCCGTGGTCTAAGTAGATATATATTACAATTACCTATTACAAATCTTATTTGCTTAAAAATGAACACTATAGACTACTTACTGCTTGTTGTTTTTCGTTACGCGCCAGAACGTTCAAACTTACTTGGCTAAATAAAAATACCTGCAGACAATACTTAAACAAAATAATGATTAGTTTTGTTGATTAATGTAAAATTTAAATAAGCAAAGATGATAGGTACTAATCAATGTCCTTGACATATTTTAGTTACGTGCCTATATATTACGTGTCATGGGCGTATTTAGTTATTAATTCATGCTATTTTGACATGAATCGATTCTCATAGTTTTAGGCAGTTATCCGGCGACAAAATAAATCAACAGAAATTACAGCGATTGACTACTTTCGCACTAGAGGAAAGTTCATTTATTTAGATATACATATATCCTGTGACAATTAAGGAATCATAGTATCGGTTTTCGCGAACACCAGTCATGACTTTAGATAGGTATAAATAGATGTCTTGCACAACAAATATTGGCTGTTAACACCTGCCGGGGAGTATAAATCGATTCGCGCAGCTTTTGGCAGATATCTGACGGTAGACTATAGCGATGGACTATTCATAGCGCAATGAACGTACTGTATATCTAGAGCTATTAACGCTGCCTGCGAGAATGTTTTCTACGAGACACATGCACAAGGAAAGAACTCGCATCGCTTCTCACTGCTTACCGTCCAACAGCTGTCACAAGCTACAAAAAGCCAGATTATAACACGAATTGACGAACTAACTATCATTTATCGCATCGCACTCATCGTATCGCTTGTCGCTGCTTGCCGCCGGTCTAACTGTCACAAGCTACAAAAAGTCCGTGTTTAGGTTATAACACAAATTGACGCACTAGCACACTATCATTTATTAAGTATCGTCATCAGTATGAACTGCAGTACGACCAGGAGTCGGAACCGCTGGCGCCGCGGGCGTCACCGCGCAACCGGGAGCGCGCTCCCCGGCGCGTCTTGCCAGGTTATGGGGAGGCGTTTGGTTGGCTTCAGAATGTAGATTACCTGGAAATTGATAATAGATAAATACCACCATGACAATAAAACTTTCGAAATATAGTCTAAACTGCCGAAAATCTAAATTCGAAAGTCATGTAAGTCTAAGATTCCCACGTTACAGGCTGAGCCTAGTGTGGGGATCAATGTACTCTCTCTTCGAATGCTAATTTCTTGAAATAAATATATTCTGAATTTTGAATTTGAATATCCATCTCTGTTTTTTAGATTAGGTATTCGAGTGAGAGGAACTAAATAGTAAATTTTTTGATTGAGGTTTTCGCGGTCTTATTAATCTTCATCCACTTCACATTTATTCTGATATACCTCACGTTAAATTATGTGTTTACTGTTTGAAAAGCGTGGTAACTTCGAGCCTCGCCATTGCCTTTAAACTCACGACACGATGCCTAAGGATTCCTAGCGTCTAAAGTGTGAATAACAGTATCAAATATCTCCTCACCTCCAAATATCCAAACGTCCCCACGAGCAGGTTCACACCTTTTATATAGGTAATATTTGAACAGTGTGACGGAGGAGCCTCACTACTTTAAGTTCAGAATATTATGTTTTTGACCTTCAAAGGGTGACAGAAGCTAATACACCATAACATATACTGCAGTGTGTGACGCTGCAGGGGACCATCGAGTGCGCCGACTTCTGAACGAAAGGTGTCGTGTTTCGGAGGTTCCGGGGCAAACTGCCGAATCCGACACAAGAGCAGCCGATGCAACGGAGCCACGCCGTTTTGTCGACTAAATAACTAGTGGTTAGTTTTACGTTTATAAAATACATATGTATGTTAGTCTGTAAGGAATCTGTAATATGGGCCTTGTTGCCTGATTTAAAATTCTAAATAAATAAATAATAACCACTCACCACCAAACATCCAAAGATCGCGCCATTAATGAAACCCACGGCGACGTCGCTCCAGTGGTGGAAGTTTTCAACCACGCGCGTCATCCCCACGCACCAGGCTCCCAACAACGCGAAGAATTGGACAGCGTGGCGCAGCAGCTTAGAGCCGCGCCATCTGCCTTTAAACTGAATGTAAACCTGGAAACCGCGAGAACAATCTATCAATATTTAGGTATTATAATTGGATTCTTGTTAGTGATAAATAGGCATCGGAGTTTTTGTCGCATGGTAAGACTAATAGCAAGCTATGGAGTCGACATTTGCTATAAATGTAAACTCTTATTCATACTCATACTCATGATTAATTTTATTTAACATGAGAACGGATTACTAAATAGTTACTACGTATATGAGTTTAATTTATTAAACCTCATTTGTTGCAATAGAGCCGAAAGTGAATGGAACTGTCACCTAAGAAAATAACCTTCCGCAATTAAAAAAGTTATGAATTAATTCTATCACTACTGTCATTGATTAGTTGTTTACTTGAAAGATATTTTACGTTTCAACATGTGTCCGTCTATACTTTCATTCTTATTTAAACGAGAAATTGGAAAGATTAATCAGATGTGCGATTTGGTCGAATCAATTTTATCAGCGGTCAGTACCTACATGACATTAGGTCTTTCGCAGCGATGTAGTTTGTATAGTTGTATGTTAAAATAGATGAAGTTATGAATTCATAATGTAATAGAAAAATATTTTTTTATATAATTTGACTAAGATAATATACACGACTGACCGCTCTAAAGGCATTTTAAGATAAATTAAATAAATGAGTATGAGTATGAATAAGAGTTTACATTTATGGCAAATGTCGACTCCATAGCTTGCTATTAGTCTTACCATGCGACAAAAACTCCGATGCCTAGACTGATAAAGGTTAGGTAAGGTTTTCAGTCGTTCTCAGACTAAAGCAAACAGATTTGTCGGATGTTAAAAATATATAGGACTTCATCTACCAGGTTACCAATTTGCAAACTGTATTAGTTTAGCAAGTAGAGTCTGTGGCATATCGTGTGGTTGTCATTGGTCGGATTCAGAATGGTTTAAAACAGCAGCGGATTTAAGGGGGGCTAAGCTCAAGCCCCTAAAGTCCCCACTTTCATTAGTTTCAAGCACATCCCCCGTAAACCAAAATCCTGCAGAAAAAAGAACTCACAATGAAAAATACCGCCGCATACATAGCGAAGCTGGAATGAGCACTGAAGAAGGAAAGCCGCATGTCTTTGAGGTAAGATTGGTAGGCAGGATCAGTCCGGGTGGCGCAAGTGTAGACCTGGATGTAGCCCAGCGCGTTCGCTGGCAACGTCTCGTTGTATTCGGGACGGCATACCTGAAATCGTTGGAGATACACATTAATACCAGAAACTTGTAGGTAATCACAGGCGTCGCATTGGCATTCAGCTGCGGTTGTTTTATAAGAATCTTAGTCTCCCGACGACATATTTGGCCAGATTGGCCAATAGCAGTTGGTTGAATCCTGGCGCCAAAATGATCGATATCGAGGTGAACGTCCTCGGTTACGTGAACGTCCTCTGCCACACCCACGCAGCCCACGCTGGTCCCGCGAAACCGAAGAGCTACTTCTTGTTTATGGGCGAAGAGGAAGTCTTGGCTTGATAGATGTAAGTAATTACTAATAGTAATTTGTAGTTTAGTGTTACTGTGTGTAATGTGTGTTCAATACTTACGTCCATGAAATGTGGCCTAAGCCTCCCTGTGACATATTTGGTCAGATTGGCCAACAGCTGTTGGCACGCGGCGCCAAACGTGAACGTCCTTATAGTACTGTAGCTCTGCCACGCCCACGCTGGTACCGCGAAACCGAAGAGGTACTTCTGGTTAGCGTTCTTTTCCCTCCGGTTTTGTAGGTACTCGATTATCAATATCTGGAAACAGACGAATTGACAATGTATATATTGCTACTATGTGGGTATAAGAACCCTGTAAATATGTAAATAATAATAATTTGAGCCTATATAACTATGTCCCACTGCTGGGCACAGGCCTCCTCTCATACGCGAGAGGGCTTGGGCTATAGTCCCCTCGCTAGCCCAATAAATAAATATGTAAATAATGCGTAAATATGTAATTGCATCAATTAATTGTTCTGATAATTAGCTTAATGAATGATTCGAAAGTGCTAGTTGCTAGGTCTACATGAATTTTAAAGAACGCTATAAATCTTAAATATATAGAATCTGTTTTTTTTTTATACGTACAAACCCTAAAATAATGACGCTCCATAGGCAGATTGAGTAGATAAAATAAAATAAAAAACATATATAGTCCTATCAACGTGTTTCCAATCTTTGAGAAAAATAACGAAAGTTAATTACCTATATAATGGACATGATATTAGATTTTATAAGTATTAGATTATCGTGATCGTGAGTCGTATTGAAATATTGATTGACATTAAGGATAGTTAAAGTCACGAACTGCAAGTCGCGCTAATCGTGACTTTCATTAAGTTTAACCATTATTTGTAATTGTGTGGCTGCCGCTTTATTAACCACCAACAGAGCGGCAGTTAACGTTTACAAGGCTTTATTATAATTGGAGATGTACCTTAACCACTTTATGGGAAGGTAATACCTATGTAATTGTTAGGCACAACTAATTGTCTTAATGCAACTAATGCTAACCCGATAAGACCTAGGCCGACTTCTGTGACACTTTATTGCATAAATGGCAGCCGTAAGGAGACATCATGGACGAGTAGGTGAACCAGGTGATACTTACTGTAGCCTATGTATGCAGGGATCGGAACCAGTTTTTTGCAAAAACTTAGAAATAACCATATTTATCGAATTACATAGGTATTTTATACTCGAAATGTAGGACTCAGTTGTGTTTTTAGGTTACGACTTCGTATTATTAGATTGCTCAATTAGAAATGAAGTAATTAGCAAAGAACGAAAAAATACTTACCGTTTCCGTTCCCATACAAAAAATACCGGTATCCGATCCCTGTATCTATGTGTATGAACTCGCGCGAGAACGCAACTCATGCTACTCCGGCCGGTCTGACGGTCTAAGCATGACGAGTCGCGTTCTCGCGCGCAACTCCGTACATCTAGCGCGATACCTACGGACCAGGGATGTTGCGAACATCCGCATCCGCATCCGCAACCGCGGAACTTCCGCATTATTTTCAACATCCGCATTGCATCCGCATCCGCATAAAATAGATGCGGAGCTTATGCGGATGCGGATGTCGAACAAGTCGGTACAGGAACGTCTTAGCGGCGGCGTAAGTGCTAGGTAATTTCGTCATTACCTATAACGAAATCGTCTAGATCCAGAAAAGTCGGCCAAGTTACTGTTTATTAAATATAACGCACCTATACACAGGGTGCCCGGTAATTAGTGGATAACCTTCTAACCACCGACAGAGCACCTTAGGCTGGTCCAGAAAATGCACTTATAGGTCTAGTAAAAGTTTCGTGGTTTTCGAGATAATCGAACTTTTCTGTCTTTTTTAATTGGAGCTAGCCAATGCTCTGTCGGTGGTTAGAAGGTTATCCACTAATTACCGGGCACCCTGTATATTCTTGCTCAAATAGGTGCTAAACGTTTCGTTTTTTTTTATAAAAAAATACTAAAAATGTAATATTTGACGTTTTCCAAGTACCTAATCTTGACATCCGCATCCGCGTCCGCGGATGTCAAAAAATCTGCATCCGCAACATCCCTGCTACGGAAAAACAACTCGTGCTAGCCGGTCTGGTGTGACTACTTACTGTAGCTATATTCAGTGCGAACCCGACGAGGCCTAGGGCGACTTCTGTGACACTTTGCTGCAAGAACGGCAGCCGTACGGAGTCATCATGGATGAAGAAGCCGCGTTCGAACGGGTAGGCCCATTGCGTCAACGCTAGTAGTGGGACGCTCACTGAAAATCAAATTTTTGATATTGATCATGGACCTAGAATATTACGGACGGACTGTCACCTAAGACAAACTGTGACACTGCAATGGCGGACGGTTTGAATGTGTGCGTGTAGACGAGTGTTACCATGTAACACAAATTCTCCCCTAATGGTGAAACAATTATTTCTAATATCGTCCTTGTTTTCAAATAATAAACCGGCCAAGTGCGAGTCGGACTCGCGCACGGAGGGTTCCGCACCATCAACAAAAAATAGAGCAAAACAAGCAAAAAAACGGTCACCCATCCAAGTACTGACCCCGCCCGACGTTGCTTAACTTCGGTCAAAAATGACGTTTGTTGTATGGGAGCCCCACTTAAATATTTATTTTATTCTGTTTTTAGTATTTGTTGCCATAGCGGCAACAGAAATACATCATCTGTTAAAATTTCAACTGTCTAGCTATCACGGTTCGTGAGATACAGCCTGGTGACAGACGGACGGACGGACGGACGGACAGCGGAGTCTTAGTAATAGGGTCCCGTTTTTACCCTTTGGGTACGGAACCATAAAAAAATTAGGACAGTTTTACGTTAGACAATAAAAAAGGTGTGTACGTATCTGATTTTATAGTTCTTGAAAATACGCAATATTGCACAATTACTTTGTGCAAACATTATTTTCAATACCTAATGATATTTAGCATCGTAATGAAATCAGTTCGTCATGTTTTTTTTAATTTATACATTTAACTTGAAACATATCTGGTTTTCAACAAAAAAAATATAATACATAACAAACAAACGTTAACTATCAAACATGCATGTAAGCGTCTAATCTCCTTAGTATCGGGAGATTACCATACCGACCTAGTTTGAAATGCACAATCAATAATTTAACCATTTACCTAAATGATCTCTTAATACATAATGATATACATAAGAAGGGTATCAATTACCCTACTTTCGGGAAATTACCCTATTCATGTTACTGGTCACACTCCTGTTTTGCAGTTTGATAATTTATAAACAACAAATTACCGTGATTTTACGTACTAATTGATAAACTTAAGTATGAAAAGTTATTCCGTGACTTTTGTTCTTTCGATCGGTAAAATTCTAGCAGGATTTAACTACGCATGCCGGCATATTTTATATTTTTCTTCGACATGTTTACTTCAATGACGTTTCGATTCGTCTGACGGCAAACTGGTGGATGTGGGCTGTCAATGTGTGTGTGTCACGCGTAAATACTATGAAACTGGTGGATGTTGGAATCACAGTTGTGTTGTAAGCGAAACTCTGTTGATTTATTTATTTAAATATCTGGGAGACCGAGCTTTGCTCGGAAAACATATAAAAACTCAAAAATGCGCGTTTTCCCAGAGATAAAACCTAGCTAGCTCGATTTTTCGCCCCCGAAAACCCCCATATAGCAAATTTCATCGAAATCGTTAGAGCCGTTCCCGAGATCCCCGAAATATATATACATATAAATAAATAAATAAATATGCAAGAATTGCTCGTTTAAAGGTATTAGATTTATTCATAAACAGAGTGGAGGCAGATCTCCGTGAGCTCGGCGTCGGCGAAAGCTGGCGTGATACCGCTCTGGACCGAGCAAGTGGCGTGCTCTTGTGTTGGAGGCAAAGACTCATTTTGGGTCATCGCGCCAGCCAAGTAAGTAAGTATTTATTCATAAACAATAATGCATCGTGTCTGAATGTTACATTAATACAGTCAAATAAGTACATATCATTATTAAATCGTATCATAAATATTCATTTATTTACGGTCTACCTAGCTTTATTTGACGTTCATATATAAGCGCATTATGCCTACTTGAATAAACTATCTTTTATCTTTATCTTTACGCCTAACTTCCAGATCTAGGTTTTTTACGAGTCTTAGCGTTTCGTTTGTACGGTTGCGTTCTAAAGGGTTTTGGCAACCTAATTGAGAGAACTGGCGCAGTGAAGTCAGAACTGCTAGCTGGTGACTTATTGGAGTTCATAGTTCATGTGTATAACTTGAGAGTAACGAAACCAAAACTTTTTTTATAGCAAAACCAGAACAAGTAGGTAACATAATCGAGGTACATAAGCAGAGATAAAATAAATGATTAATAAGCTATTATCATAGACATTATCATAGGATATTAGAAATGAATAGATAATGCTGTATTACGTTCGTTATATAAATATAGCGTGGTCAAATTATGTAGATAGGATGGTATATACCTACTAAAATTAAATCATGTAGGTAACCTAACTACTTACCTTTTTGACTGTTTAGAAGAGACTGAAAAGAAGAGATAGATAAGTATATAATAGATAGATGGGGTAAAATGTTTTAGTTTCAAGGGTGGATCAACTATTTCTTGTTTTTAACCGACTTCAATTTCATAGAAGGAGGAGGTTCCTGTATTCGGTTGTGGCTATTTTTATTGTGTCCCGTCAGCCAGGGGAGGGCTTGGTCACTTTTTCTTTAGTATGTGACTGCCATAAACGAATATGAATATGCAAAAAAGAACTGCTTGTTCCGTTACTCAATATCATGATTCATGAGTCATTCGAATATATTAAAGAAGAGATCGATGATCTTTCCAATATTTACATAGAAGATGCTGATTCGCCTACGTTTTTCATTGACAAAACTAATTTGATTCAATCAATTTTTTACGAAATGTTTTTACAAGCGCATTACACGGTTGAATGAAATAATTCTTCGTTATTGTTCAAGGCTGCACTACGGAGCATACTCTGTTAACCTGCTCTCGGAAAAAGTATCTACACTTCTCTAATAACTTAACGAAACGAGATATATCTCTCTATGTACCTACAACAATTACACTGTAATATAACAGGTACTTTTGAACACGATTGTAGAGATATAAATATATCTATGTATTTGGAAAAGTATTCCAGGGTGGCAGATACTTATGGCGCGTTGTTTCATCCGCTATTATTGATGCTGACTGTACAACACGCTGAATATTTTGTTCATGTTTATGCCATTGGTGGTGTGTGGTGTCTAATGGCGTTATTTACTCATGAGATGTGTTACTACATTGGTATGATTTTAGTGCAAATTAACCTATTTAAACATTTAGGTAAGTGACGTACTTTTAACTACATATATGTACATAGCTAGCTACCTACTTTACATATAGGTATTTAATCTGGGTATCACCTGTCTTTGTTTTTACTACATTAATACCTACCCTCTAAATATTTTAATAACAAATATACCTACAAAGTAATAAAACAAACCGTACCTACATACGTTGACGAGACGATTGTAAAAGAAACTCACCGCACGCTAACACGAATAAATCCAGTAGCAGCTGCCATTTTTTATCCTTTGCCATGTCACACAACAAAAGTAAGAGAAGAAATGCAGTCTTATTAAAACAGTCACGATATCTCGTATTTTAGCGGACACGTCACGCAACGCGAGGACACCGCTCACAACTGATACTAGTGACAGTAGTGACTAATCTCACCTTCAATACGATTTATTTTACTTGAATTATAAACTCTAATGAGATGACGGTAGGGTTCGTTTTTGCGTGTTGTCTTTTTAAATATCTGCATTACAATCTGAGGATGGTTATGAAAAATAAGTAAATAAAAGAATTGCCGTCTCTGATAAGTGAAATTACGTGTTCACTTCCTCGCGGGTGGGATTATGATAATAATATTTATTTTTACCTATATATTTATTTTACTTATTTTAGTCCTCAGATGATAAAAAACAGATAATATGCGGTTATTAGTCATAAAAAACGCTCAATTTTCAGTTTCAACCAGTTTTTACACGATATGTCGCAAATAAGTAGGTACCTATGCCTACAACTTATCTACTTTGCTCAAAAGTGGATCGGTAGAGAATGCCTCAAGAATTAAGTTCGCCTTTTGTACGATGTGTTTTCTTTTGTGCAATAAAGATACCTAAGTGCCGGGTTGTGTTATTGACGCGTATCTTTTAATCTGACAATCTAACCTATTGTGTGGTTGTATTTATTGTTTATTATCTAGAAACTTAAGAGCCCATCAACGTGCACACTGCTAAATAATCGTGATTATTTAAATTTAACGAAATATATTTAAAAAAGGGCGCCGCTACGTACTGTATCTTGTATTAAAGTACCTTTTGAAAACATCAAACTAGTTTCTATGTTGCTGGATTCGTCAATCTATGAACTCAAAACAAAAACGGCCGTTTTAACTTTGGACGCATAGATTGACGAATCCAGCGAAATAGAAACTATAGTTTGATGTATTCAAAAGGTACTTTAATACAAGATACAGTACATAGCGGCCCCCTTTTATAAATATATTTCGTTAAATTTAAATAATCACGATTATTTAGCAGTGGCGCTAGTGTGCACGTTGATGGGCTCTTAACATTGATTTTAAAGATTGAGGTGTATACGTATGTAGACGTATCAAGTATCAATCGAAAGAATCTAGTAGATAGTAAGAAACAAACGGGTAGGTTATTTCCTAGTACGTATTATAAATACATAAATTATTAAATAAATACATTGTCTTTTTACAATTTTCAAACCTACGGAAAAATAAATATCCGCAAAGTTTTGTTAGTGTTTTCATCATCATCATCATTGGCCTTTGCGTCCTCGGAGATTCCAGACGATTTATGGCGTAACGCCGGAGAAACACCTTTTTTGGTGTTTTAGTATTTAAATAAAACCATTATCTTATATTAATTTTTGTTTATTTTAAATTATGCTTTTCATTAATGTAAAATTCAAAATAAGCATCTATAGCGTTCACAAACAATTTAGAAATGCTGCCATAACGCTATGCTATACAATATACAGGGTCTTGAACATAATATATAGTATGTACAGTTGACAATAAAACTATAATTATAAAATGGTTACATGAAACTTCTTGGTCACTTTAAAAGTGTAGGTTTTCTTAAGCTGGTCTCAGAGGGGTTTTCGTAAATTTTCGAAATTTGAAATAAAAAATCTGAATATTTTTATGAGTTGATTCTGCACACACAAACACACACATTTATATTCTAGCACCGCGATACAATCGAAATTACTCGCTCATTTTAAACCCACATTCTGAAATAACATGAAATTTTATATGAAAATTCAAGTACCATATATATCAATGTCTGGTACAGTCGACGTCAAATATGTTTACATTTTTCGCCTTATTACAAAGGAGTAAGGTGCAAAAGTGTAAACATATCTTTGACGTCGACTATTACTAGTTTTCGTTGCTAGAAATAAAATTGCTATAAAAAAAAATGTGCGAGTTTAGTTTTAGAATACTAGTTTTATACTTATACAAAACTTCTACTCGTAAGTAATATTTTCTTTGTGTAACATTATTAGCAACGAAAACTAGTACCAGCCATAGATGCCGTTTTAAAATGAGAGCTTAACTTTTATTGTATGAGAGCGTCGTATTGGGGCGAGTTCGTGCGATTAAAATATGAGCTAAACGAGCTATGCAAAGCGCCATCTAGTGGCATTGCTATTTCATATTTTGACTTAAGAGTTCTATAACTCTCTAGCTCTCTAATCTTTGATTTCTTTCTCATCGACTAATTATAGTCCGAAATCCAGATGATAAAACTTCAGTCAAATAAAATGACCAGTAAATTTCAACGACCAGTTTATTTCATAAATAATTCATCTTAAATGTAGAATAAAATTAACCAAAACTTAACTAACAAGATCTGTACAAAGCGGAACTCATCTAAATATATATTTAATTTTTTATTATGTTTAAGGCCACAATGGCGTTTTTACGTCCATCGCATAGAGAAATAAAGACAAGAGTGCTCACTCCATACATCAGTTCAGACTATTAATTTCAGTGTCTACATCTAGCATCGAGTAGCGGAACTATCAGTACTGCTACTTGACAATAGATGTAGCACCGACCGGAAAGTCTTATCTCAACAGCATAAGACTTTCCGGTCGGTGCTACATCTATTGTCAAGTAGCAGTACGGATAGTTCCGCTACTCGATGCTAGATGCTCATAGTCTTTTTGGCACTAAAACTGATGTATGGAGTGAGCACTCTATGTATTTTTTTATCTATGGTCCACCGTTACAAGTCACAATATCGAACTAATAAATTTACATAGGTATGAAATATTTAATTTTGTCTCTTTCTAACTAACTAGTGCGAAAGGGACAATTGCATTATATAACCATTCGTTTGGGTAATATGGGTATCAATATATCAATTAACTTTTTCACTACTATTATTATACTGAGAACTATCTAAGTGGTACTTCGGGGAAAATATGGAAAACTCCTGATACCAATATTAAGACTAATATTTTACGTAAAGAACGCTTAGCGAGCGGAGCTGAAAATAAACAAAGTTAGAAAACATAGACAATAAATTAAGACCATATGAAAAGACAGTAGAATTGAGTATAAAATTCGAATAAGTGTGTATTCTCATCGTAAATAACAGTGAAATAACAGTACAATACAATAAAACTCATATTTTTCCCACATCAAAAAGCGTTTACACTGCTCACCAGTCTGCAATATTGTTACATCTCTATATCACAGTATCAAATACATGCCCCGAGTCTTCTAGACCAGAGGTATCTTATTCTACAATTATATATTCGTAAACAAATAACCATAGTAGACGCATGTAATGGTCTTGACAGCTAGATGGCGCTGCATTACGGTATGAGTTTTGTGTTTTACACATTCACTGCCAATGAACCGCTAGGCAGGTTCTCTGTAGTCTGTTCGTAGGCGCTTTTCGCTACAAACGAGAAAAACATCCTATCAGCTACGCTCGTAGCGCGCTAGCAGTTAATGTGATAAATTGATAAAAAATATCTTGTTAGTCAATTGTAAAATGCTGTGCAGCGCCATCTAGTTTGAATAAGTACAACACTCCACGTGTTACTTCTCTTCCTGCGTCTGTTTTAATTCATTTATCTATGGTAAAGTAAATAAATGAGCTGTGCATATGTTTTATTTTTTAAACAAATAAATGCATTAAAATAAAATGCCTTAAAATTCGTACCGAATGAAATAAATTATTTACAGACTATGCTAAAATTATAACTAATAAATTGTACTTTAAATTATTTATACAAACTCTAAATAAAAGCTTGTATAGGAATAAATAGTGTATAAACATATAAATAACACATTACACGAAAAACTTGTAAGTAGTAAGTATAATATTCTTAAATAATTATAAGGTGATTTTTAAAGCTGGTTAATGAAGAAACCAGTTTTTAATTCCAACTTCAGAAATCACCTTATAGTTAAAACTAAATCAAGTCAACGTTATGTTATAAAATAACATTCATAATTGTACTGTATTTTTTCTAAAGCAGCTATTACCAATTTTTTCCATACACTTTCTATATAATTAAACCGATGAATTTACTTGACTAATATAAGAGACTCATTACTTAAAAAAATCATTATTATTCGAAAAAGTCAAAAGCATTTTATAGTTTCAGAAAGTTTCTACGCGACATAAACAACTAATCTAAGAAATTTCTATCATGGTATAAAATAACCGCTTATCTAGATGACGAACTCAAAAAGTTAAAAAAACCAACTACGTATAGGGTTTTAAATATAATTTTTACTATGGTGTAGTACTATATACTCTGTATTTAAATCATATTTACTGAAGTGTACGACACAATGTTTTAGCACTGCCATCTACCGCTTATATTTAAAACTGAATTTAGGATGAACTTGCGTTAAGCCATAGACAAACATTGTAGCTAGCTCGCAGTACAATAGAATCTAAAAACAAATATTGTAATCTATGTATATTCATAAGTTTCATAACAGTTCTGGTTCTCTTTCAGTTGACTAAGTTGCATCAAAGTTCCGAGTACCGTACACAGATGGCGTTGATATCAACAGCGGCCTTTTCTATCTGACTTAGAAGAATATTCATCATCTGTAGTTAAATACTCGTAAAATTACTTGGCTCAGACCAAACGGACTAGCTTGAAGCCGAATGGGTATTGCCGTTTACCTATTTGTAAACAAATTATTATAGTTGCCGTAGTTCCACGTACCAAGCACAGATGGCGTTATAATCAATAGTTCAATTAAGCTACACTTGCGCTTCAATACTCGTGGGAGATGACCTGCTGCGGTCGCTCGTCGTCGGATTGTCAAACGCGCCAACCAGAGGCCGCGCGGGTGTTGCCGTTGGTCTGCAGCTCGGAGTCGTGGTGGCTGACGGGTTGCCGGTTCCGTGGCGTCTTGCGGAGGTTCGATACGAATGCGAACTGGAAGTGGAGAAAAAATGAGTTAGTCAATCACATTATGGCTTGAACATATGTAGTTCACTTAATAACCTGCACTTAAATATATATTTATAATTAATTACTCTGATACCGAAGATTGTTCTAGGTTGTAAAATATGCGATAGATGGCGGCAGTAGTAGCGAAGTAGCATGGTCTATCCGCGTTAGTCGCAATATGGACTCTTACTGAATTTATGAATGATTCCAAATGAGACTACCTATTATTACTCGTTTTTTATTTTCGACCATCTTAAATATGTAAATTTATTCGTTAAGACAGTTAAAAATGTTATATGTTAAGAACGTAGGTTCTAAATGAAAATTTGGCTGTGTGCTTTGTGACTCCAAAATATGGTAACAATAGTGGCGTCATTTTTACTGATTGGACCACAAAGCTATGCTATCTATACTATCCGCAAACCAAACTGACGACCGGGATCGTAAAACTTCTCACTCACACTTGCATAGTCGTAGCAGGAGTGAAAGAGATGGTAATATGATTTTAGTCGTCAGTCAGTTTATAGATGGTGTCAATGTCGATACACAATGTTAAGGTCAATTTGTGTTACACATTCACGTGTATTGAATGGACGGGTCATATTATAGCCGATAAAAATGAAATACCCGTCAAGTGCGTGTCAGACTACTTAAATTGGTGGGTTCCGCTTCCACAGCGACAATTCGCTAGTTACCGTAACTAAAACAAAGCGGTAGATTTATTTTAACAGGCATAAGTTTAGTTTCAATAAACGTTTCATTAATAAACAAGGTATATTGTCCAAAATGACATAAGATTTTCCCTTCTCTTTATGGCCCAAGAACGAGAAGTGTCTGTGGTAAAATTCTTTCGAAAATCCTGTAGGTAGGTATGTATGTTTTCATTTCTTCAACTTACAACAACCACAGCCACAAGCAGCGCAATGCTGAAGCCAGCACGTCGCTCCAGTAGTGCTTATAGTCGGACACGACTATACCAATACGTTGTACCAAGCCGGCATGGTCAGCTCGGGACTTACCAAGACTATAGCGACCAGCATACTGATGCTGAAACCGGCCAGCACGTCGCTCCAGTGATGCTTGAAGTCAGATACTCGTGTCATGACGGTGTACCATGCCAGCATGATCAGCACGAATTACATCGCGTGCCGGAGCAACTTGGGACTACATCTTCCACTCACCACGATTATAGCGACCAGCATGCCGATGCTGAAGCCGGCCAGCACGTCGCTCCAGTGGTGCTTGAAGTCAGATACTCGTGTCATGACGGTGTACCATGCCAGCATGATCAGCACGAATTAGATCGCATGCCGGAGCAGCTTGGGACTACATGTTCCACTCACCACGATTATAGCGACCAGCATGCCGATGCTGAAGCCGGCCAGCACGTCGCTCCAGTGGTGCTTGAAGTCAGATACTCGTGTCATGACGGTGTACCATGCCAGCATGATCAGCACGAATTAGATCGCATGCCGGAGCAGCTTGGGACTACATGTTCCACTCACCACGATTATAGCGACCAGCATGCCGATGCTGAAGCCGGCCAGCACGTCGCTCCAGTGGTGCTTGTAGTCGGACACGCGAGTCATGACGGTGTACCACGCCAGCATGATCAGCACGAACTGAATCGCGTGACGGAGCAGCTTGGAGCCACGCCAGGTGAAGCGTTTGTGGAGGTAGAACTGCAAAAATAAGAAGTTTTTAGCGCAACGCGAAGTCAAATGTTATTGCAAATGATCGGGAGAGATCAAAGGCAGAGAGTGCGTAGAAAAGGAGGGGTCCCGTTGTTTCCCATACTTACTGAGAAATACAGCATAGTATACGCGGAGAAGGAAGAATGTCCACTGGGGAACGAGAGCCGCATCTCCTTGATCAGTTTGGGCTCGTCAGTGCGGAGACATTCAAAGTCTACGATGTATCGCCACTTGTTCTCGGGCGCGGTGCAGTTTATGTTCGGCCGGCAGATCTGGAACAAGATTATAAAGCTATAAAAAAAATAACAATGTTCAAATGATTACGATATGGGAACGGGTCGAAGCAATTAATAATCGGGTAGACCTGAAATTGCTGTTTATATTTTATTATATTTATTAATCAAATAAGTAACACAGCATTACAGCATAAAACAAAGGCATTATGAAACTACAAAATAAAATAAAATATCAGTTGACAAAGAATAACAATAGGTACACATACAAAGTAAATAAACTAAACATTAGGTTTGGGCGACGACGTGACAGCGTTATATATGACAGACTTGTGTTATGTTAATTCTATACAACTTTAAGTACAAATGTCTCTATTTGATCATATGTATTTATTCTCATTTGAACTCCATTTGTAGGTACTCTGTGTATCTGTATGTCACTGTCTGTGTATCACATCTCAGTGTCTTAAATAAAACACGAGAGAGTAAGTAAAACACTCAAGTGAAAATCAATTCTCAGAACTGATCCATTACAAGACACTCGTAAATTGTCAGCCAATTAATATTTTTGCACTCAGAAACAATCCTACTCGAGCGATGGCATCGCTCCCTGAGGCTTAAATGCCGGTTTGACATTTGCCTTTCCCAACGCAATAAGGCAAAAATAACTTTACCGTTCATAAAAACTGGTAAAAATATATAGTTAGGGAAAAAGCATCCCTGTTTCAGTAGCATAAGGACGATATCCAATTGTATTTTTAACGTCGGTAGCGCCTTTCTGGCAACGGGTGCAGTGGTATATTTTGCCTGAAAGCACAAAATGTTAAATGGAATTGTCTCGACGTAAAGGCAAGCGTATTTTTTCACGCTAATATGCCACTCTTAATGTTTATGTTTATGACTTAAAGCTGTTGCAAATCTGCGTGGAAACCGACTCGAGGAGACACGAAGCCGGGTTTTAGCGAGCCGAGTGGAAATAACACTACAATGCTTTTAGATAGACGTAGTAAATCTGAGATTCTGAGCTTTACGGTAGAGAAACTTGACACGTATCTTAAGTCAGCTTAAGTTATCCAGATAAGTTTATAGACATTGAAGTATGCTGATGGGAAGTGGGATATCTAAGGCGATAAAACGGTTTAAGTGTTAGTGCTTCGAGATATCGATTGCTCTAACGTTATTTAGTTGTCTTTTATATCAGCTGTCTTTACGTTAGGATTCATAATTACCTCGAACGGTTTAATTCGTTATTTCATTATTAATCTTGTTTACCCAAGTGACTAAAATAATCTTTCAAGCAGTCATGGTTCGCCCCATAAACTTGAATGCAATATATCGATAATAGATTACAAATTTCATCAACAAAGCATCCCTTTCCTGTTATAATTTTATAACATAAATAAAGACAATTTTAATCACGCCCTAGGACATTATTCCCACAGATACCTACAAATAAAATTGCAAAAGTCTTATACCAGACCATAATTTTGTTTACAGTATCAATAACATACTATTATCGGCATGTCCTGAATTAATTTCTACACTATAAAAGGGCACGTCAATCATCCAATCAAGTGGTTCAGTTTCGAGACCAGTTTTTGAATTTTTTTGTGTTAATCGTTAATCGCGTACCAAATTGGTGGTTATATGGACTCGTTGGCAGTAAACGGGAGATATTTATTTTTCCAGTTTTGCATGTTAAAGCAGAGGTAATTTAGTGATTATGGAAAGGAGAGGCGGCGCCGAACGGCGGGAGCAAGTAGATGCAATATTTTGCATTTTAGATGAAGTTCGGTATTGATGAAAACAGTGTGCTAAAACATAAAATAGGAATGTTTCGGAAATAGCTTCAATATTTATTGCTGTTCTGTGCCAACTGCCACATTTCTTTCAATTTCTGGTTTGTTTATTTTTTTGTAAAATCGGCAAATATTTATATCTTAATCTTTTGAATTATAACATAACATTTTCCTAAATATACATTCACTCTAATACCACAAACCTATTCGTGAACTACGAAAACATCACGAAATCGCAACACTTTAGTATCGTAGTTCAAGTCAGAATCAAGTCTCAACTACATTTATCTAATACAAAATCACCGACTTCCTATTAAGCCACCACGAGGCCACCACTAACGACATAATTCTCCATCGACTCACATATCACGTAAATCGACTCCAATCATCAATCGCAATCTTTCGATACTGTGGAAAACCTAATGCCACTCATTATCGATAGTTTACGCAAAGCCATATTTAACTTTCGCTCTCCGTACACCGATTACTACATTATCGCTCACTTATCGATTGAAATACCGTCTACACTGTTGACTGATCAATCGTAAACCTTATTGCGAAGACATGAGGTCTACTCATGGTTAGTTAAGATTGTTTCTGTTGGTAGAACTTCAGCCAGCGGCTACTAAGTTATTTTGTGTCAGTGCCGTGTATTCTTTCAGCCAAAGCGAGTCAAATGCTAGTCAATTACCAGCTTAACATGACTCCCAAGATACCTAAAACGATCAATTGTAACTGTCAATGAGTTTAAGGACAATCCTGATTAAAGTAGGTGCGATTAATGCGATTTCAATCTACAAAAAACTAAAATGAAACAATAATAATCGATTGACAATGACAAAGCGAATACATCAATCGGACCGTTCTTTGGCGCATGTCAATATATTATAATTATGGGCGCCTTTAGCACCACGTAACAGCGATTGATATTGATAATTGGGGTTGTAAATGGACAAAGGCGGCTGTCAATCACGTGAGACTGTCAATCGCGATTAATCCGAAGGCCGTTTAGCAATTAAGTAATCCGTAGGCCGTTTCACAAGTAGTAACTACTTATGCGTAATAGAAGAGAGTTTTTAAATTGGTTCCTCCGAGCGACCAACCCGCCTAAGCTCAGTAAGCTTCTGGAATAGCAGCCAGTAGGATCGATCCGAGCAAAAATAAATATAAATGCATCGATTTAAGGTCTATCTGAGCTGTTAACCTTAATCATACCTGAAGCATGGTTGAATGTGCGTAAAATGCAATATTACAGTGTTCAAGTAATAAAAGGTTATGGAGCATTAAATTAATGTTTGCGCGTGAGGTGAGGTGTGAGACATAAACGCAAAATAAAATGCAGATTATTTAGCGAGAACGGTCTTTAACGGTATATAATCACGTTTCGGTCGTAAACGGTAGCGGCATGCATGTTTTTATAGATTTTTTTGTTTACAGTGAAACTCAAAAGTAGCGCCGAATAAAGAACATTCAAGCGCCACTCAAATTTCAAGTCATGATGCGTCCACAAAGAGTAAATGAACTTCTTTGAAGAAGGTTGTAACTACCATTAATTTCCATCGGAGACAGTCCTTTTAAACAATATAGGGCACATTCTGTGCCTGATAGTCAAAAGAACTCAAATCCATTTAATGTTTTCTACGCCACTGGAATGAAGGAATATATTAGCGTGGAGCGAATGGACTTGAGGCACTTCGTGTTAGGAGTATAATTCGGTGGGTCGTGGGTCTGGTTTTAAATTCAAAACGCTGCGCGGGAGTTTATTGGCCATTGGTCACAGACGCGCTCTGCATCTAATGACATGGGCTTGTTAAATAATCATAGTGGCATTGGATGTGTCGATGCATTTCAAACTTGCCCATAAAATACTTGAGAAGCAAATCCTCACATTGAAAGCCTGGCCATGGGAGTGTTAGTGTCTTTCGATATAATTGCTAGGTACCTTTGTCTCTTATTTGTCTTCTTTAATGTAGAATTATATAGATATGCTGTACCATATGCCTTCTTCTTTGTTTGTCTCTAATATTCTTCTCTGACATTGTCGAAACTAAAACTAAACTATATTAAACTTGTACTTGTAGGTACTTACGAGTAATCTAAATAAGGCCCTTATTATGCTATTTTCCGGCATGTAAACCTAGGTAGGTACGGGAACTACATAGCTCTCTTAATTTTATCGACTTGAAAGTTGAAAACTCATATTTTACCGGTTTAAAAGTTAATAAAACTAAAGCATATTGTTATTGTGTAAACTTTACTGCCTACCATTACATTTCAAAACATAGACGCTCAGTAATAAGATGCATTGATTTTCATTAGATAATAATGAAACAAAACTCTAAAAACACCCGTATATTACAATACAGAAATAAAAATCAACTATCACTGAAGCCGCCTCAACACCACTTAAGGTATTAAAATCCAAAGATCTTCCAGGAGATTTCGTATCAGATTCCATAGCCGTAGCTATCAGCGTGACCCTGTTAAATTGATTCTCCGAGGGCTAGCAAGAATCCCAGATATGAGATAGGTACAAGAAGATTGCGATCCGATCGGTTTTATTAAGCTCGTGCTGGACCGTGGTAAACCGCATTAGATATAACAATACGACATTGAAGAACTATCAACTCTAAAATACGTAAAGAAAGGGTTGATTTTAGAGTAGATGGTGAAGATTGGGAAGACAATGCGACTGCGGAGGTGAAAGAGCATCGCGATTTGCGCTTTCCAGTTTATTAATTTTGTGAAAGATAGTGTTGGACAACATTATTTTAACGGCATGCGATTCTATAAGAACTTATAAGTAACAAAGATAAAATAACATTAACGGTTTCATGTTAATTAAACGTGTACAATAAGTTTAATTGTACGTCGTAAAACTGTGTAAATCTATAAACATTAGGTGCATAAAAGCTTACATAATCACATTCCGAAATTCCAAACTAAACGTTCCCAACATTAATATAGTGGTACTAATATACTACCACTTAAAGTGATAAACACAATTTCTAAGGACATCATTTAAGCGGATGATGGTAATTACAATTTCAAGTGAATTAAAAGTCGTTGATAGTAGGCTTCAAATATAAAATCTTTAAGCTGTCATTTCCATAAATAGGTAAAGATCAAGATTATGAAACAAGAAACCCGAACGGTAATTACAGCTCCATAAGCAAATAAAAACGTCAAAAGATATAAAAACTGACGTCGTATTTACCGACAAGCGCAACGAACTGAGAAAATATTGTGGCACTTTTAATACACCTCAGAGCGTTCAAGCAAGTTTGCAACGTAAATGTGTACCTATAAGAGGAGATGTCAGTCTCTCACGAGATAGCTGGAACACGTTCCCGACACGTAATAGACGGGGAACAGGTTCTAGATCTTAGATAAATCCAATTACAGAATCATACCGAGATAATGTAACGAACACTCGTAAATGCAAATTTTATGGCGACGGTCACGGCGGTATTAACCATGTAGTTTACTATCTAATTTATAGTGGACACCATTCAAACAGCGTTTGATGCTTTCGGTAAGAGCCCTTGGACCATAAAGTACTCGTAAAATAGGTGGACTGGTGAGAGAAAACATCATTATTTGTCGGAATGAGTTTGGAAAGTATCAAATCGAGATATATCGCTCCATATACAATATATAAATTGATGTGACAATGCCGACCCTCGATTTAATTAAACTTGGAAAACTAAAACGGTACACCGCATATCTGCAACAATTTTCAATCAGAATGGTGTTGTCTACTAAATAAAGGTAATTGTATTTAAATACCCTTATTAGCATTGCATTTTGCCACCTTGGCACTCCATGTAAACACGTATATTAACCATGATTTGAATTCTAAACGCCCATAAGATTTCAATTGGACGATTGACTTCTAGAGTAAATTGACCACAGAAGAAAACTGGTTATTTCAGGAAACGTAGTATAAGGAACACTAGTTAAAGAGTTCGTGTAGTCGTAACTTTCAGTCGTTAAAAGTAAATAGCTATATGTCAGTCCGACACTTACAAAGTTATGTCACTATATTCCAGGAGTGCCGCGGTAATGGATTGAAAGTTGAATGGTGGTGGTTAATTTATAACCAATTGTTTTGAAACAGGCATTAAGTTACCAAACACATTGCTCGCTAAGCAGCAAAGAGCTTACGGAAGTCAAAGATGACTTTTTACTAGACGAGTTAGGAACTTATTAAAAACTTATCATTGATAACATAAAGTTCTGCATTGGGGGTGCAGAGGTAGTCACTGCAAAGCGATTAACACTACACAGATACGCCTGAAGAAGCAAGCAAGGATTCATAGAGATCACCAGGTACTTACATAACGTAGAAAAAAGAAGATAAGATAACAGCGTACTATCTAACCGAATATAATATAAACAAAAGGCATTAACCACTAGCCTTTAAAGAATCTCTGACGCACAAGCGAACAATGCCTTCGAATAAAATGCAATATGGTTCCATTGATGATCACAACCACTATGGAACCTTAGTAATAAAGCGGTCACAGGACGTGTGAATGACACGCAATTAATAAACCACCCACTGATTGAAACAAATCACTCATCAGAATTTCGGTAACGAATATGGAGGAACGAAGTTTGAATGGAAATTGAGTTAGGTATTTAAAAATGTAGGATGGAACTTTGTTTATTCCTCGAAGAAGACATGTGAAGTTGGTAATGATAGCGTAGCCAGCCACTTTGGTGATTGTGACGATATATGCGCATAGATAACACTCCTAATGGATACATTCCATGCGTTGGAGAATAAAAGAGTTAGCTCTACGACGCTTTGCGTAGTTATTGCAGTTAAATGTTCATTTTTTATAATGTACTCACGTTTAAGTAAATAATTCATTAACATTTTAGGTAGGACAAGTCATCTAACGGGTTTTAACATAACAATGCCGAATTTTAACGTATTTATCTCAAAGACAATGACTTTTGAACCTGATGTTATACAGGTGTGTATGTATATGCTAATTCTTTAAATACCATTATCATACGATAATAAGGTAAAAGCCCAAGAATACTCAGAATTCAGAATCAATGTCGACTGTATGCGAAAATGCACTGTCTTTGTGAAATTTGAGTACAAGTAGGTAGATTAGTCTATCTAGGGAGTGCAAGTAGGCAGATGCTGTTTTTCAGAAATCAGAAACCTATAAGTATTTAAGGTTTGTATGGCAACGTGAGAGTTTTTATAGCAACTCTGCATAGGTAAGAGTTATGTATCCATGCAACCTACATTCGTACAATGCAGTGTCCCAGAACCAATAAAGCGAATGTATTGGTAAAATGTTAAAGTCTTACGACCGTTCTGTGGAAACTGGAAACTGTGGTGTGCGGTGTGCGTGATATTTGAGTCCTGCATTTCAAAATATGTATACTTGCTTGCTGGAAACAAAACACGGCTTGGTTACGTGTTCCGAGTGAAAACACGACTCGTGTGATGTGATGTCATAGGGACTTACATTGTGTTTTAACTGGTATTTTGGTTGCTATGAGGTCGTAGTGTCACATCTGACGATGACGTGCATTGCTTTTGTATAGTTAAATCATTGCGGCCATATTCTTACTGAAAGCCGTACCTTATTACGAATAATAATAACAAGGAATTACACATAGATGGAATAATAAAATTTGGCAATTTTTAGTCTAGGATATAAACCAAGAGATCTCAATCAGTCAAAATTTTGCTTAAAATATTATGCTTACTTTTAATACAAATACGGAAAACACCGAACGTATCTCTGTAGAAGTGTGAAGACCGTTATGGCCCTGTACAATGTTCTAGGGTCCAGGTTCATGCAATTGCCAGTTTGCGTTACTTTAAAACATGTTTACAGACCCTCAGGCGTGTTGGTTTAGGGAAGGGTGACAAATGGCCTAACAAACATGCTAAAGCAATGTTTATTTTCAAGCTTATTATCAAACTACGTGTTAGATATAACGCTACTTACATGTAAAAGTCAAGTCATAAATTTCTATCGAAGCCGTATTACGTAAACTTTCTCAAAAATGCTGCTTAGACTCCGACCCATATCCCACTTTTTACAAAATTTTTGTTATCTTTATCTACTTAGGTTATTATTACATATTAGCTGTCATTAAATAAATAGAAGAAACGTATAAGTAACAAAGTTTCATACATGTTTGACGTGGTATTTACTGTACGTATCAACATTAAAATAATTAAATATAATAAAGTTCTATTACAAGTAGATCAGTAGATCGCAACATAAAACGAGTACCTATGTAGTTATTGGTAACTTTGCAAAAGTAACATTATACCAGTAATAAGAAGCAGTAGAGGTTAGTTTTGTAGCTAAAAATTAAGCTAACAGCTTGAAAAATATAACGCGACGAAGAAATTGTATTGACGGAAATCCGCCACAACGCCCACAACACAGTGGTAATTTAATAATCTATCGCTAATATAAAACAAACATGGCATGCGAGTGTTTATTATAGTCTAAACAAGGTGCTAAGTTATTTACTTATTAGCTCGTGTCATTAGATTCCATGGAACGTGCGTTTGCATTGAAACAATTACATTAAATAATACTATGTTTACTTGTCATTCAAGCATAGTCTCACATTTCCCGCTTTGTTACATGTATAGCCTCTTTTGCAACTTAATGCGCTTATTACTACTATTGCGTATAATTTGCCATACTCGGCCATTCTGACTTTATAAAGGTCCTGTGGTTATTATAGTTTGTGTCGCTTATGTCTTTATGAAATACAGTGGAAAGAAGATGTTTGTCATTTAATTATACATCATGCAACGTGACTCTGACAATGAAATACAAAAGTAGTTAATAACGAAGTTATGTTCATTTGAAATTTATTTATTTAAGGCTCTGCACCGTATCATAGTTGCCGCGCAAATAATAGCACATTATTGCAGAGGCCGGGAAAGGGCAAATCCGTGGATGAGTTTCGATTTTGTCGGACGACGTAAAGCGGAGTCTTGCAGATTTTAAACTGTAAAAGCATTAGGGCTTGCAAATATTCGAAACTTTCAGATATTCGAATATTCGACTTTCTCTGACGACGTATTCGAATATTCGAATAATTATTCGAATATTATAAAAAATAAGAAAAGGAACGAGAAATCGGTTTATTATCGTTTTATTCAAAAGCTTTTTTCACATATTGCTAAAACTAAGGATATTTGGCAGAAATCCACTTAATTGACTATACAGTGTGTAAGTCCAATACGGGCAATAAATTAAACCAGATATAAGAATTTACCCGTCTAATCATTAATTAAGAAGTTTTTTAAAGTTACACTTAATATGACTCCGTAATGAATTTTTTTCACATGTACCAAGCAGCAATGTACTGCAAACATTAAGAATCAGAAGATGACATGACATTACGAGATACGAGCTTTTTATTGTAACTGCTAACAAACGTTGACAGTTACTTTAAAAAGCTCGTATCCCGTAACGTGTGGTGTATTACATTGCGGGCCGAATTATTTTGTATGGTTAAAATTTTCATTGCATTTCTAAGTAAAATGTATCTCAATATACTTTTTAGGTCCTATGCTAACCACCGTTTAAATATTCGCCCGTATTGGATTTACACACTGTATTTTATCATCCTACTATTTATAAGATGCCCACATTTATAAAAACAAGTAAAACGCCAAAATTAGACGTACCTATTTAATATTTCTAGATAAAACTTATTATAAATGCGTCGTTGCGTGAAATAATATAACTTTAACCATCCAAACACAAGATATTTTTTTTAGTAGGTAATTATTTTCCGATTTAAATTAACTTGTAATCACTCAGAGGCCTTTAAAAGGCCTTTAATTTCATTGTATTTTGAATCTTTATTGACTTTATTTGTTTTGGCAAGTTATTATTCCTAATGGCCGGCTAATTATATAATATTGGATTATTTAAGGGAAAAAGTTAGTTGAGGACTGGGTGGATTATTCGTCAGCTAAAGGTACATGGTTAGATTACCAAGTTGGGCAGGTTTGGTATGATTAAATTTGAGAATTGCGATAAGTGGGAAGGTTTAGACTTCAAAAATTCGCTTAACGTACGCTTGTACTGAATAAACAGAATGACCCTTTAACTTAAAACTTACGCACCGTAAAAATAACATACTTTTTGATTTCATTTTCTTTTAAATTGAGTTAGGTTTCACTGTATTCACGAAGTCTATCGAGAGGAATACACTAAAAATATTATTTCCTTTGTATTTGGGTACCTACTGTTCCTCATTCACTGTAAATACCCGTAAAACACACAGAAACTGTAACTACAGCGGATGACATAGATTTTTTTATAGTAATAAAAAATATTCGAATATTCGAAACCTGAGCGGCCGAATATTCGAATATCAAAACAGGTCGAATATTCGACAAATTCGAATATTCGAATATTCGAATTGCAAGCCCTAAAAAGCATGTAGTAGGCTTATAGGAAAATTATGCGAGCAATCAAATAAAACTTGATTCAATCTTTGGTTTACAAAAACGTCATAGTAAATTAAATCTCTTCTCCTTAGACCTTGAAGTACTTACTATCTCGGGTAATTAAAACAATCTGTTTATATTCGGTTAATGTTTATGGCTCACTTTGTAAATATCTTGGTAAAGAAAATACAGCTAGTGAAACGATGTTCTACAGTTGTCCGCGGGCAAAAGCTTCCGTGTTACAACAACTGCACTTTATTATTCATGGACATTTATTTTAGAACCGTGTTTAATTACGCACTTGCATCGAAAACTTTATTACTTACTATAAATCAGTTAGCGGCAGTAGGCTTAGCACAAGTGCGCCGCGACAATGCAATTGAAAATGCGGGGTTGCAATGAATGCAGGCAGTAACTAGAATTTGAATGATCAACTACTTAAATGACTAACACTTCTTACAAACCTGCCGAAGGGCCGTTATCAGGCGCGCGAACGATTCGAAATTTTAGTATCTTAAGGCCGTGCATCGAAAAATAACAGGATCTTAGAAAGGTGGCAGTGGCTAGCCCCGGAAACAAACAGTAGTGATTTTCGGATATATGTTTCTTGACTATATGATAAGACA
Organism: Cydia amplana; assembly: GCF_948474715.1. Lineage (NCBI taxonomy): Eukaryota > Metazoa > Arthropoda > Insecta > Lepidoptera > Tortricidae > Cydia > Cydia amplana. The sequence continues at coordinate 3,627,579 of NC_086084.1, forward strand.
TTTCGTAGTAGTCGAAACACGAATGCTTAGAATTTTCTCGATAGAAAATAAATCCAAACTTACGTGTTCATTTTTCGGTTTTAGCTTCGTGCAACTAGAAAACACATCCATATCCAGCACAATCCACCTTACAGCAAAGGTTTTCATCTCGTCTTAACTTTCAAAGAACTAAATATTAACTTATTATCCTTTACCGATGGATTTATTATCGATTTTTGATTTTATGAATTCAACAGCAAACGCCCATTTTACGCAGTTCGGTTTCTCTTTCTGTCATGCGTCAAAGTCATAAATGCATCCTTTATGCCAGTAATGTTAGATGGCCGTCGTGCCTCAAAGAGGTAAGACCTATGTCACTTCGCGCAGCGCTCCGAATTACGTAAAATTTTAATATCCAATAAACGTTGAGTCGTAACTCCATTGAGTAGTAACGGAATCGGAGGTAAACCTATGATGGTGCCTTCTTACAGGCCTATACGTTACGCATGTGTGCGTGTTTGCTTAGCTACGTCATGCTACGTCGAAATCTATACTCTTTGTCAGTTACAACGGGTTAGGAAATTTCGACAGATATTGAAATGTATCGGTAGCTGTTTGGTATTTAGCCATCAGAATCTAACCGTAACTTTTTGCTTTATTTTTGTTTGAAAATAAAATATCTATAAGAATATATTTTTTTCTTTTTTTCTATTGTAATGATAAAAATAAATGTAGTATGTTTCATGCTCAAATAATTTAAAATTATTGAATAAATATTAAAAACTAATTGATATTATTCGTTTTAATTATTATATTATTAAGTTTGTTTGAATAAAATATTTTATTTCAATAATACGAAAAGTTATTATATTTAAGTACCACTAAAAAAAGGTCCCTACTTACAAAAACTCACTTGCACGGGCCGGGGTTCGAACCCGTGACCTCCGGTTTGAAAGTCGCACGCCACTACAATTTCACATAAGTAATTTACAATGACATGATACCGTGGAAAAAGTGAATATTACAATGTACTGTGTTACTATCACTATATAGTTTATTTTGGCTTGACAAGGAGGAATGAGAAAAACGTGCAGAGCGAGAGGATTAAATCTCTCTGTCCCTTTCTTAAAGTAGCCAATCCTAATTATGACATCTGTTTTGATATTAATTCTTTGAACATAATTTGTCGATGTTCTTTTTTATATCATCGAGAAAGATTTTTATTAAAAAAATGTGTTGAATTTATATGTTTTATTTTTGTTTTTTTGGCATAAATTTCATTACTTTTGACAAATTTTAATTGTGATGACAAACGATTTGATGTGATGTGTGAAACGAACCAGGTGATCAACGATTTATCTAATAAAACTTCATTTAGTCGAAAAAAATAGTTGTCTACTACCGGGTGGAAAAAAATTATGGGCCCTGGAGGGAAAGTGCCTTAAAACCTTAAGTTTGCTAATTTTACTTAAATGAAACATTATTGTTTTTTAAAGAAACAACTGCATTCAAAGATTTTTGAAGTGAAAACTTCTTTAGCGGCGCTAGGCACTTTTTGAGGTGGGGAAAAAATGATAAACTCGAGACAGCGTAAGGCGATCATGTGACCGTAAGGTTTAGATGGCCAATCATTTAGATGGCATTTAAATCAATAAAGAAAAACTCAATGACATTACATGAAAAAGGTTATAATCTTGTACGGGCTGAAATACGAGGATCTCACAGTATTATAACTTTATATCACTCAAATATAATTCATTAAAGCTACATCTTGATGAAATCGCTAATAAAAGTGAACTCTAGTACTGGTGAATAAAACTCAAAATATCATGACCAAATATATTTAGATGCGAGGTCTGCAAGGTAACTTTACAATTTCTATTCGAATTTTAAACAATTAACGCTATAAATTTGAATTTCGAATTTTAAACAAGCTCACTGACCAGCAATTTCGGAACCAAAAGTTTTCAATAGAAAGGAGGATGGGTCAATTATACATAGTGCTGCAGACATTTTGGACTAGTCATTGAGTTTTCACTTCTGTCGGAACTCCCGGAATGCAACACGTTGTTTTTTTTAAATTCGCTTAGTCGCGCCCGGGAATCGAACCTACTTTTTCCACACTGTATAAAAGAACACAAATGCTTTTCTTCTGGTAACTTAAATGTTCTATCTATCTTGGTGATATGTCAATGCAATCAAATATGTAATCTGAAAAAATAATAATAACCCAATTTATGAATTCCGTTCCTTCAGAAAAATGCGAAATCTACGTACAATTTTTAGGGATATCGTAATTTTCCCAGAGACAAATTTAGTTGGCTAAGAGACATTTTCACTGATTTGGGGTCTGTACTAAAAATCTAACATAATATGATAAGGATTAATCGTTTTAAGCTCAAGAGTGAGTTTTCCTAAAGCTTTTTCTAAAAATTATGTCTTTATTAACGTTAGGAGTGCACTGCAGCATGTCAAATGTATGCCAAAATGTCAAGGGAGAGAACAATAAATTAAGTTTCAATTCCACTTCCACTCATCAGCAAAGTGATATAAGTATATCAGCAGTTTAAAGTTATTTTAGATTACAAAATTAGCGCATCAAAAAAATCAAAGTGCATAGAAAAAAGTCTCCTGAGTCATAATAAAATTGATGTCTCTTGGGTCACCAGAAAAGTCACCAGGGAGAACGATGACCCAAATCACATTTAAAAGAAAATGTAAATTTTGTGTACTACCTACGAACATTTTTCAAAAAACTATGTACCTTTATAATACCTTTTTAGTTAATCGTTAATATGATATATTAGTAGCAGTAAAACACTTTATTGTACAAAAAGACACATAAAACATGAAAAAACACACATCCTTCCTATATGGTAGAATATATTTTTCACACTTATAAGTAAAAACCAAAACCGATACGCGATTGGGATACGCTCTTTTTGTATGGGATACAAAAAAAAATCTCCTGGGTCACCAAGAAAAATCGACATATTAAAATAATTCAGTTCGTTTTTAAGTTCTAGTCAGATTGACTTTTTGGTTATTTGAGATAAATTACAATAACGCTTAGATTTGAAAAACATGATTTTCTATTTTGTTGCGATCGACCCGGGTAATAAAAATACGGCGAATTTGAACTTTTGTTTGTTGTAGTTGTAAAATGTATTAAAAAATAATGTAGGCACCCCTGACAATTGAATTTCAAAATTATCCAGAAAAAGCGGCCAAGTGCGAGTCGGACTCGCCCATGAAGGGTTCCGTATTTAGGGGATTTATGACGTATTAAAAAAAACTACTTACTAGATCTTGTTCAAACCAATTTTCGGTGGAAGTTTGCATGGTAATGTACATCATATATTTTTTTTTAGTTTTATCATTCTCTTATTTTAGAAGTTACAGGGGGGGGGGGACACACATTTTACCACTTTGGAAGTGTCTCTCGCGCAAAATATTCAGTTTAGAAAAAAATGATGTTAGAAACCTCAATATCATTTTTGAAGACCTATCCATAGATACCCCACACGTATGGGTTTGATGAAAAAAAAATTTTTTGAGTTTCAGTTCTAAGTATGGGGAACCCCCAAAAAAATTTTTTTTTTCTATTTTTGTGTGAACATCTTAATGCGGTTCACAGAATACATCTACTTACCAAGTTTCAACAGTATAGTTCTTATAGTTTCGGAAAAAGTGGCTGTGACATACGGACGGACAGACGGACAGACAGACAGACAGACATGACGAATCTATAAGGGTTCCGTTTTTTGCCATTTGGCTACGGAACCCTAAAAATGAGTGTTTCAAAAAGGCACCCTGTATTCCTTACATACCTAAATAATCTCTTATTCAATAAAACATATAATTACTAAACACTGTGATTTATTTCAAATAAATGCAAATCGATCGGATAAAAGATATTAATACCTACCTATACAACAATGAATACGAGTACAGTCAGCTGCAATAATATGTTACACACCGAAGGCCGTTTTGCGGTAGATCATGTTAGATCTTATTTGTAGAGCCATAAGAGCGTGTCACATATTTTTGCGGCCGTCGAAGAGTAACATATTATTGCAGGTGACTGTACCTATGAAAAATTCGAGGGTTAAAAAGCATTTCAACCAAAGCATTTATAATAATAACGACTATGGACGCCTGCAACCCCAGGGGTATTGTAACCCCATAACAATAAGGTTGAAATTTGCATTTAGTGACCGCAAAGTCAGGTGAGCGTAATCAAGTAAATCTGTTTTCATCATATTTTCATCAAAAATAATCTCTTTTCTGTTCTTGTGCTATTTTCTTATTATCAATACTCTTAACTTATATGCTATATACGCTGCTGCTTCTATGCTGTTAACATCTTCCAAAACAACAATAAATATTCAGGTTTATTAATTAATTATTTTATTGTTTGCTATTATGAACAAGTAACAACGCCATCTGTTTCAATTTTTTCCGAATTTAAGTTTCTGGCCAACCGCAGCGACCGCGTATAATGGTAGTTAACTTCTGTAACGTTAGATGGTGCTAAAAGGTCACACAAACTTCACGTGCGGCGCGAAGCGTTTCCATGTGTGCGTGTTAGCGGGGAGGGAAGAACTAGCGGGCGTGGTTTACGAAGCGCCAGACGCGGCTGCAGTAGGCCCTTAAATATTCCAGTTGAGAATCAATGGCATTGATATAGAAATTGCGCCAATCGTGCAGTTGCAAAGGTAAAACGTGTGGCAACCGAGGTCCTGGTCCTACCTGAGGAAAATGGTTTCGCGCTCCTGCAATCCTGCTGAAGGGCCAATTCAGCCCGGCTGACGTAAACAACAATTGAGAATAATTTAGGAGACGATTAAAAGCGTCGAACCGTAATATCGGCCATGTGGCATGTGTGTGAAGTGTGTGAGTAGCCGTAGCCGGCATTAAATGGGCTTTTTCTAAAATAAATATCGAAAACCCGATTCTTTCAAATCTGGACGTTCTTGGGCTCATTCTACTCAGAATCGAAAGCACTCTCCATCCTACCATTAAAAAAAGATGTCCCAAAATTTTGTATGAAAATTGTACATTCCACTACGTCACGTTACATACAAGTGAAAATTTTTCTCATACTAAAAACGTGACGTAATGAAATGGACATTTTGGGACATCTTTTTTTAATGGTAGGATGGAGAGTGCTGTCGATTCTGAGTAGAATGAGCCCAAGAACGTCCAGATTTGAAAGAATCGGGTTTTCGATATTTATTTTAGAAAAAGCCCAAATACGACGATGATCCCAGTCATCCTATAGAAAATTGTAAAACAATCTATAAAAATGAGAATTTAACGGACGTAACGTAACATTGACAAAACCGGCTTGAAGAAAGATGGAAAATATCTTGTTATTACTCCAATTGCCACACAAGTTGTTAAGCTCAATCCACAAACATACTATAGCCGTCCAATTCACAACAAAGTAGCACCTTTCTGAAATTCCTTACAAATGCAATTGAAACCGCAAGTTCTTTCCAAAAGGATTATCCACCCAGCGTGCTACTTTCTAAAACGTGCTCTAAATTTATACCGCTAAAGTGGATTTTCATTCACCATTTGATAAGGATATGTGGGGTTATTAGTAAGTGAACAATCCAAACAGTAATGTTTGCGTCGCGCTGCTTTGTCAACAGGGGTAATAGCGGCAGTAGGCCTGTCACAGTCAATTAGAGTGGCGGTGTCGACTAACGACATTTAACACTATTGGCTGGACAGCTGTAAATCTATGCTCATTATTAAGTGATGAGGTTGGAAAGAAATGGTGCGATGGGAAAGATGAAAGCATTTTATTCATATGAATCGACTTATTTTCTTATGATTAAGAGAGATGCCATACATAAAACGGGGATTTAGGCACCAGAAATAGCGAGTAAACGTCAAGCATTTAACACATTCATTTAGTCATGTACCTACCTAGTTCTTACAGAATCTTGTCAATAACATTTAATTCCAAAGTACATTAGAAATCTCAGTCTTAATCGTTTAGAAAACAGAATCATATGCTTAGAATCCTCCAAAATTTACACTGTTGGAAAAAAGTGTCGTAAAACTTTACAAAAATTTTGAGACACTGATGTGCACCTACAGTCCTACACCCGTTGACCACGAACGCCGTAAAGGGTTCTCGAAACGTCGGGATATAATCCGCTTTAATAGTTTTATTTAAAGTCCTACATTTAAGATAAAGTAGAATTTTTGAACTTACAACACCAATTTAGATTGAGTGGGTAAGAATATAGTAAGTAACACTTAAAAAGAAAGTCAATTATTTCATCAGTTACCACCGACCGATCACGTTCTGTTTGACTTCCTTGTAGAGTCTGTAATCACGATCAATTGCTTTTAATAAAGTGAAACCAAACCCAGCAATCTCTCAATCAAAAGGCCCAGCTGTGGGTTCACTTTTTGTTTTAACTGCACTTGACGATACCTATTGAACCGCGAGGCATTCTGTCCACGGATACAAAAGAAGTGTAGAACACAATTATAGGGCTTGAACACGGCTTTTGCATCTAATAATATATGTACACGTGCAGTGGCATTATATGCGTGGGAATCTTATAAATCCTTAAATAAACATGATCATTTCATAGATGAACAAATTCGAAACATCGATTAGATTTATAATAACGACAAAAAATACGTTTTCAACCTTGAAGCTGATAATCCCGTACCTTCCGACACTTTCGTAACAAAAGGCGAAACGACGGACGGCAGTCATTCATGTGGACACGTGATTGTTAACTTAAACCAGATAACAAAGATCCTTTATTCATGCAATGGTCGAAGATTTAATAAAGATGTTAAAGATCAAGATACAATGGACGCCACAGGCCATGGTGATATAGAGGGGTGGATAAACACAACTCAGCGTATTACAGTGACTTGGGGCAACGGTGATGCGTCATAAGTATTAATTAATATGGAACATTTAGTTGGGGCAACTGTCGAAATTGAAATAAGTGTGAAAGAGAACGATGGCGTTTCTATGGATGGTGTGTAATTGATTGTGCGTGGTGGAGAATGGGATGCTATAAATTGAATGAGGGAAATGTTGTCACGCGTATTTATTAGGGAGGTCGTAAATATAGTGTAAAATGCGTTATAATGGGTTGCATTGTTATAGTTAATGTTGTATACCTAAATGATTGGGATGGATGGTGTTTCAAACTATAAATAGGTAAGTAAGTAAATAAAATAAAATCATTGGCAGAATTCGCATATCCAACAGTCATCAAAATCTAAATGTCCATACGTCTCTCCGTAAGAGCTGACGTATAAGTTTTACTTCTTCTTCTTCTTCCTCGCGTTGTCCCGGCATTTTGGCCACGGCACATGGGAGCCTGGGGTCCGCTTGGTAACTAATCCCAGTAATTGGCGTGGGCACTAGTTTTTACGAAAGCGACTGCCATCTGACCTTCCAACCCATAGGGTAAACTAGGCCCGTATTGGGATTCGTCCGGTTTCCTCACGATGTTTTCCTTCACCGAAAAGCGACTGGTAAATATCAAATGATATTTCGTACATAAGTTCCGAAAAACTCATTGGTACGAGCCGGGGTTCGAACCCGCGACCTCCGGATTGCAAGTCGCACGCTCTTACCGCTAGGCCACCAGCGCTTCTCAACGTATAAGTTTTACTACCTGAAAGAAATTACGGTGCCAAAATAAACGAGCCCACTTGTTTATAAGGCCATTAATATCTGTTAAAGACGGTAATAGCATTATAAAACAAACAGAAGTGTACTTACTACAGAAACTTGGGAATTTTAATAAAAGTTTTCTTTCGGTTGCTGGTTTAAAAAGAATAGTAAAACAAGTAACAAACAATATAGCCATTAAAAAAGCAGCAAAAACAGTAGTCGTTTTTGCAAACTTTTACAATTGCAATATACATTAATAGCATAAGCATAAAAAGTAACCTACTGTTGTTCTGTTTATAAAACATAACAAAATAATGGTTAAAATTAGATGTTGCTAGCAATAAAAATTAAATTGCTTTAAAGTTAACGCTTAGTTAACGACACTAAATAATTTTATGACTATGGGGCAATTGCTTCAAAAGATTCATTCAGTCAAATAATATTCCAAGACAATGAAACATTTCAGTTTGTAAGGTAAGCAATAAGCATTACACAGAAATTTGTAGACATTTGCATTTTAATAGGCTAAGGGGGGATATTATGTGCGGAAAGAGAAGAGTCGTGGAATGTATGGGGCCCAATACATTCCGCGACTCTTCTCTTTCCGCACAGACTATATATTTCCCACATACGGCACTTCAAACATATGTCCTATTTTCTGATGGATTTTCAATGGATTTTGAGTCCAATTTACAAATCGCATCGCGTTTCATTCAGACAAAGGTGACTGAGAATCCGTCAGGTAGCAAAACAAACATTGTCGAAGCACAGATCTATAATACCTACCTTATTGATCCTCTAAAAATAACACCCCGTTAATGCCACGTTCTATTATACTTCTATTTATTCGACTTGTGCAACTTGTGAATCAATATATATGGTCACTTTATCCACACTGTAACGACTTGAGTTTTATAAGTCCGTAAAGACGTGAAGACTTCGATTTGGTTATAGTTTCGAACCCAAAACCCTGGGTGGGGGCAATTTTTCAAAGGCTTCCACTTCCACACCCTTAACTCGAGTCGATACGCTAGGACAGGGGTCGACAAAATATTCGCGAGATCATATTTGGAAGTACAATTAAGAAACATGATTCAGTCTTCGAAAAAAAATGTTTTCGCTTCGTTTATCGTCGTCGTTTGAATATATTTCAAAAGCTCCAACAAGTACCTAAATAAAAGAGTATAAAACCTACGTGTTTGAAATTGCAATTTAAACTCTAAAAACATTCATGAGGTTTATTTAATTACCTACAGTACCTACACCATCTTCAAAGTTACATAGATGCCGCTAAAAAATTCATTACCTAAATAATCTGAACATCTAAAATAAAAATAATATGACACGTGACAGAATAAGAAATCACTATTGATACGTTATTTAGTTCTGTCTTCCTTCGTTCAATCCAATTTCATTTCAAAACAAACATACATATCAGTTTAATGGTTTGGGACCTGTTTGGGACAAGTTATAAGCGCAAAAGATATTTTAAATATTAAAAAAACCGGCCAAGTGCGAGTCTGACTCGCGTTCCAAGGGTTCACATTACACAATTTTTAACAATGTATTTTTTTATGTGAAACGTGAGTGAAATTTCTGTAAAAAACCCATAAAAATATTTTTTTATTATCATATCACACAGAACGGACAAGCTCCATCGCGCCCTGAATGAATTTACCTCACCCCTCGGCACGGCAGCAGATTGACTTGACAGCATCTCAGTTCGGTTAGCAACGCGATGACGGAAAGTTCAACATGTATGGGTGAAATAATGTAATGGTTTAGATATTTATTCGATAAGAGTGATAACTTGGTACACTTAATTTGTACTCAATTATCACAATCAAAGACGAATGGTGTAACAATTTGTTAGTAGGTATTAACAATATATTCGCCTGTGATTATGATTGATTGATAATGATATCAATGATGTGAACTTGTCCCAGCTATCATGTTCACAGAAGGCCAAGTCAAAATTAATCCCGATTGCATTTTAGCTACAAATACAAGGTTCCATGTACCAACTGTATAATATATCTGTTTGACACTGTGAGGTCAACCAGATAGAATTATAACTGTTATAATAAAATAGCTATCCGCTACCGCCGACGGTTTTAGACAGCGTCCGCCGTGCCATGCGCTCGTTCCAATCGTCACCAAGCCGATAGCGCTAATTGGTCGTTTCAAACAGGCCGCTAATGCGCAAACGCAATAAATCCCTGTGTCGATGACCTCTCTTCATACAAGCATTTTCGAAACATCGACGCTCCAGAGAAAAATGTTACATGTAACAAAAACGCTATCCGATTTTGAATTGTACATCCTTTTAGTTTTGAAAACAAACTGGAACCACTTAGTTCTTGTTTTATTTGGATAATTGTATGTTCTGTTGATTGAGAAATTTCATGTTACCGTGATTAAGACATGTTTTAAATTGGGGTATTTGATTTATTGTTATTAGGCAGGAAATACATTTTAATAATGAATGTATTTGATTAAATTACCATAAGCGTAGTATTTCGTAAGGGCTATAAAGATACACGTTATTTTATTCCAGTATTAAAGACACAAGTTTACCTACGTTACTAAATATATGTATAGAAAGGAAAGGAGCAAAATTCTATTCTGATAATTAAGGTTATGTGCATATTTTATGTTGGTAAGTTCTGTTTTAACACATTTCGGTCAAATTTGGCACTGCAATGTAAGTACTATTACATTGTTTTTTTTTTGAATAGTCATTCAGTTCAGTTCGTTTGTACCGACTGTGTAGTTGCAATGTTTCTGCATAGTTTGCTTGGTCCGACCCTAAGATGGTAGATAGATGTCAATTATCGCAATAAAAACACTAAAAACGACCACGACAGTGATAAAACAAATCAGGCCATACGCAAAAACATACAAGCCCGAGATAAGATAGTATCTCTGTCTTGCTTGACCATCATATGTTTAATGGTGTTATCTCTGCTCGTTAAGTGACCCTTGCCTTGTTAACGCTATAAACGTCGTATAAAAATTGCTACAAGAAAAAGATAACCCGGGGTTCAAGAGCGATTACAAAATGGACGAGGATGATATCGAAAAAAATCGTCTCAATATAAAAATACATGTTAGGTTGGATATAATTTTAGAAATCGAAATACGACAGGTCATTTGATAACATAAAATCGAGGATAAGATTTAAGGTACAAAGGAAGATAAAGTAGAAAGTAAAGAATGTTGTATTGAGAAAAAAGACTGGAGAGAACACCATCGACAAAACATGACAATCTTCATAACAAAATAAATTAAATATAACATAAAAATAGCACGTGCCGTACCGTGCAAATAAACAAGAACACGAAACATGATCACTTTATTTTTTAATGTATGATCTTCTTAAAATATCCTAACGCCAGTCACTAATCATCACTCCAAAAGAAACAAACGAACTTGGACATTATTAACATTTCAACGTCAAATAATTTGTAACAGTCATCCGAAAATAAGTCAGTAATAATACGAGACAAGACAACGAGGGACCAAATCACTTACAAGACGTAGCCGGTCGGGCTAAAGCTGAAATAAAACGAGTTGAGACAGTTGATCGTATCCGGTCGAAGTGGTGCAAAAATGGCGACTGGAAGAGGTCAGGCGAAATTGCGAAGGAGAATGAGAATATTAGACTCGGAAGAAAGTTATATAAAGTAAGAAAGTATAAATACATACATATATTATAAACTTTTGTCAAATATTTGGTCTAAATTTATCGTCTATTTAGGCCAATTCATGAATCAATGTGAATCATTGTTTTGCCGGTTGAAACACGCAAATGTGCAGTGGGATTGAGAACTTATGGCGTTATTCATAAACGGCTGCTAACTTAATCAGTTGATGATCGTCGTTTGTCCCTCTTTATGGCATAACAACAGATAGGGACAAACGACGTTCATCAACTGATTAAGTTAGCAGCCGTTTATGAATAACGCCATTAGTCTCTAAAAATCACTTGATCAAGAATTTAAATTTAAAAGATAGGTGGAGCGTATAATATGAATAAAAATATTATACTTGAAAAAGATTACCTACATCAAATAAGCAATACTTAATAAAGGGAACTGTTTGACGAAGATGAATAACCTTGTCAGTCATTACCGCAATTTGTAAAGATAAAGAACTTCACGACATTATATTTTGAACAATGCAAAAGTCAATCATAAGTAAATTACAAAAGAAATTGCTTACCGTGCTTATCCCGCAACTCATTCGCTCGACATAAATAACACCCAAAAGATCATGACAAGACTAATTCCAAAATATATTCATTGTCACGCAAATACACTTGAGAGAGCTTTCGAAACACAAACGAATGAACATATTCAACGTATCCAGTTCCAGAGTGTTGGTGAAGATGACAATGCTGATTCAAGTACTTGTGTTTATGAAGCGTTTTAAAAGCAAATAAGCTACGCTTGGACGGGTTTTAAACAAAGATGGCCAGTACGTGACAGATACGAAAAATAATAATGATAACGATATCAATAAAGTTTCTCATCGCGGTGACAGTTGTGTGAATGAAGGGATTTTATATGAACCATATGAGACCGTTGTATAAAAGAGTCAAGGGCATGGGGATAGCAGAATGCATCGTCGCGGGTCGCTAGCCAAGCGTGCTGTGGTTTGAACACACCTTTGTTTGAATGAACCGATTTCAACTGCTTGCCTGGTCGTACGAGTATATTGATTGCTACTGGATGTGCGAGAGTAAGCGAGTCAAGATCTCAGGGACCAATATAAAATGATCTCAAGATCCGTTATGTTTATGCGTAAACATAAATCGGATTTATACTGGTCCGTTAAAAATTAAACTCGATTTGAATGACTATGATTCCCCTTCGGTAACATCACTCAAACGATCATTTACATAAACCAAATATAGTTGTGCAACTTGTGCAAGGTAATGAGCAGCAATTTAAATAAAAACGTCAAGGGGTCAGACTGGAGTTAACTTACCGTTTTGTTATGGCTCATCCTTCTAAATTAGTAAATCCCTAAACGCTATTTTTAAAACTATTGTCTCATGCTCATGTTACCTACACTTAAGAGAATGCATTTGAGATTTTGACAGAATACATTCTCCACAAATATATCTTGTTCTCCACAAATAGTCAACAAACTATTAATACCAGCATACGGTTAGCGTTACGATATTTTCAATGCCTTAATAGAGTGGATATTTTGATAGATCTTAGGTAATATGGTACTCTTAATGAATAGAAAAATACACATGCTCTACAGATTATTTCTGTTATCATTTTATACACATTATATTTCTGACATCACGCTCCAAAAAACCTTCTAATTGTTGCAAAAAATAACCCACGCGAACATTTGCGTCATCGCGATGGATAAAATAAAACGGCACTACAACACCTACGGGTAGTTAAAATGGAAATAAAAACGTTAAGCCATGTGGCTTGTATTGAATTGGGGCTTATAATGTCTTGCACATGTACTTGATCGAAAAAATTAAGGTAAATATAAAAGGAAAAATTAAATAAAGCACATAAAAACGTTGTACCATATATTTTCGTGCTGCAAGCCGTCTAGCAACAAGAGTTTCGAGCGTAAGAACAGTTTGAATACTTCTTTCGCTTCGCAAACAATGTTGAAACAAATGCCTAATATTAAAATTAAACGACGAGCTAAGAGGACTACTTAGAATCGAAATAAAAACGTTAAACAGTTTAGTGTTGTTTGAAGTGCCTCGTTGTTGGAAAATACGTCGCGAAAGCATCGAAATGATCTGCAAAAGCATGCATGCTGTTAAAAATAAACGTTAGGACGGAACAAAAAGCGTAAACCATACTACCACACTACAACACTGACAATGGGTACCCAGCAGCAAAAGTTACAAAACAAATGTTGTGTTCAAAATTAAACCGCTCTTTTGCTCAACATTAAAATACAATAAAACACCTAAGGCTAGTTAGGACAGAAATAAAAACGTTAAAGCATATGGTTTACCGCCGTTGGACCAATAAGTCAAATTACAAGACGCGGGGCGGCGAAGCGCATCGCCGTGCATTATTTATACCGGCTGCACCTCTTTACTGCGTGTACGCACGTACGATTGTAAACGACTAGATTGATTCTCTACGGGTGTGCCTGATAATAGATATGTCTGGAAAATGTGTCTGTCGTACAAATCAGCATCATGTATAGCGGGAACTAAGAACATAAATGTATATGTATGTCGGAGATCTGTCCGTAGATACATCAGACAGCCACATCTGAATGTATGCCGCTAGCTAATAAAGAACCTTGCTTTTGTTTTGTTTTAAGTAGTACTTGTTTTTTTTTTATATTCTTGAATCTTACAAAAAAAACCGTCCAGTATGTAGTTTATTGAACTTTGTCGTTGCTAAACCGCTTTAAATAATTCTATATTTATTTCTAGAATTGTACGCACGAGTCTAGATTATAAACGACAAGATTGATTTTTCTAATTATAAAGAACCATACGACCATACTATATTCTTGCGCTAAATTTGTAAAATGCCTTATAGTTTTTTAGGCAATCTGCCAATGTGGGGTTACATCACCAATAGATTTTATTCATTTCAACAAGATTCGTCTTACATTAAAAGTTACGAGACTTGGGAATTGAAAGTTACGTTCACATCTCAATTTCTCTGGGATCGAGAACGATGTAAATATACAGTAAATACAAGATTATACAAATCGAATCTTGATTTGTAGTACAACATTAACCCACAAGTTTTCCGAGATTTCAAGTTTTTGAGAAGCTTTGTAGGCAAGAGAGATGACAGCTAGATGTCTAAAATTTGGAGTGAAATGCTAGTCAAAGTTAAGGGCTCTTTCACAAGTTAGAATTTGAACTTATCTTTTAAGAATAGAAGATAAAGCATTGATGAAGAAAAAAATATGGTCGAATTGATTTTTTCTTTTTTGAAGAAAGGCGTATCAGTGAATGGTGACGACATGTTGTTAAACTTGCCATCAAAACCTGAAATAAAGACGAGAACACGAATCAAGCAAGAAAAAGACATTCAAGTGAAATCGCAGCGATCGCGTCTGAAATATTAGTCCGTGCGTCGCCATTAGGGCTTCCAAATACCGGACTTCTCACAATACCGGTATTAATACCGAAACTGTCTTCATCAATACCGGGATCCCGGTATTGGATATGAATCGCTTAAAAATATATAGTTTTATTAAAAAGGGGAATTAAAAAGGCTCACTGGAATACCAGATATGTCCTAAAAGCTATTACAACAATAAACAATCAATGCCGCCATCTGCAATAATTTTATTTCATACTCCAGGTTGGCAATCATTTTATCCAATTTGTTGACTTCACCTCACCAGTCACATTTGTAGTCCAACTTAACCAACCAGACAACATTTTTTCAAATTTCCTTCAAAATTGGTTTGCCATTATTACAGTTATCCTTGCTCTTTCGTTTTATTTTTTGATAAAATTATAAGAACTAGTTATGTTAATGTTAATGTCACTATCATCATATTCATCACTCACATAACTTCAGGATTCATCCACCACCAACCACCAAATATTTATCTGACGCATTAGGCAACGATCTTGTTTCAATAATAAAATGCGGGCTAGAGACCAGTTAGAGTTAGACCAAGTAAAGTCTGCAACGATTTTGATAGCATACGCAGTACGCAGTGCAAGACTTTTCTTGGTCTAACTCTAGATGCGTCTGACGTTTAGTAATCTTTTTGATACAGTCGAATATAATGGATTTAAAGGGTTTATACTGCGCATTTCCCTCATTTTTTAAAATACCGGGATCCCGGTATTGCCTTTAAAAATACCGGTATTGAAAAATGCGTTTAAAAAGACGGGATCCCGGGATCCCGAAATACCGGGATCCCGGTATTGGAAGCCCTAGTCGCCATCAAACAGAGATGCCGAGACGAACCACCCAGACGCTAAAACGTCACTTAAGACCTGAGCATAGTCCGCGTAAATATAGCGCTTTGCAGGATTAACGGACTCGCATCCTTGACTGGCAGTAGGTATTCCATGCCTGAAATTGGTTTGCCAATTTTAAACTCTTATATAGTGTTTTACACGAAGGAGGGGGCAACTAATATGTAACGATATTACTATATTGACTACGGTTTTAAAATTAACATGTATGAGATACGTGTAATTTGCGCGATCCTGGGCGTCCTTTCGTGTGAGCCCGTTTACGCTACGCTAATATCTGCTTTCACGACATCGATCCATCGCTTTTTTGGTCTGCCCTAGGGTCGGGGCCGTCAAGGGCTAGAAAAATCTGAACGACGAAGCGATGAAGTGGAATATTTCTCTGGAGTTAGTTTAATGATTTATCTGTATCTGTTATAATGTAATGCGATTAAATAAAAGGGCTAGATTAAGGCATATGGTTCCTACGTAGTCAGCTGGCCTAAAATTATGGGTATTTTATTTATAAATGTAGCGCGAATAATTCGGGTTCTTTATTATTAGGTAAATCCCGTGCTTAATCAATCTTATCGTCTATAATCAAACTGGTGCGTACAATTCTAGGAATGTGGAACGGATTATAGCAACAACAAAGTTCCGAGTAAAATACATACATGGCTGTTTAATTTTGTTTCCCCCGAATCAATGTTTTATCTAAGATTCACAGAATATGAAACCAGATACGAATTAAAAAGCAAAATAAAAGCAAGTGAAGTAGCTATGCTGCTACTGAAATTTTGGAAAAATTATGCAAAAATACTGCACATAGATATTCATCTATCCGGGTATGACGCAACAATCTAGATAGGTCGAGTCAAGTGGATTCAATTATGTGTAAAGGTGGAGGTCATAAAAGTCGTTTAAACTAGTAGAGTCTGTGCGGAAAGAGAAGAGTCGTGGATTGTATTGGGCCCCATACATTCCTCAACTATTCTCTTTCCGCACAGACTCTAGCATAAGGTAAATCTCGCCGAGTCTCTTAGGCCAAGGACCCGTCTCTCAAAAGATTGTAACTTTTAATACAAGTGGAAGTCCCTTTTTAACAAAAGCTGTTAAAAAGTGACATTCGGTTGTATTAGAAGTTACAAGCTTTTGAGAAACGGGCCCCTCAGGACTCACGGTTTTCTGTACACTGTATCAAATAGATAGTGACGGCCAATGTGTCCAAATCTATCGTAACACACCTTTGTTACCATACAATTAATGATGTGTTCCAATATGTACATATATTGGGGCATTTTGGCCGTCGCTAATATCCATTTGATGACAACTGTAAGAACCGGTGGTGTAGTGTAGTTTTTTAACATTCTTAATAGTGATATGTCTGTCTAAATTGTTATCATTAATCTTCGGTTTAGCAAAAAGTTATTGAACATTAATTTTACCTGAATATTATATTAAATGTACTAATAAAGGGTAATTCAATGTAAAAGCGGCTATAAATAAAACTAATTGGAAACTTCTTATGTTGTTCATTATATTATAAAAATGTAAGATATTTCGATCTAGTTGGCTGTTTAGTGTTAGGTTAGACGGTGCGTGCGGAACGAACCGCGAACGCGCTCATAAAAATAACTATAAAACAAGCTTAACTATTTTATTATAACATAAATAAATCAGGGAGGGAGCTAAATACATTATTTGACATTTACTTTAACAAGAAAGGCTAATAGAATATTAAAAACCAGATCATTTGAGCTAATGGGCTATTTAAGAAATAAGCATACCTACATACTTAGACAATACAAACGCGTATGCGCAAGCGGTTCAGTAGCCAATAGTTGTCCACAATAAACTGCTAAAACCGTAAAACCCACATGCTTTTGTTACTCGTTTCGTTAGTCAAACCTAAATAGCACACGTTTCGCTATACCTCCGCTTTTCAAAAAGACACAAAGTTTAGTTCATGTCCTCTGTCTTCGTGTATTATTTGTATTTCCATGTACATTTTATTCTGAGGTTGTGCAATAAAGAGGATTTGTATTGTATTATTGTATTAGTTTTGTGTGTATTGCTGCAACAGAACTCTTCAATAGGTACTTAAAAACACGACGCAGACGTTTCTGCTTAATACAAAAATTAATTTTAACAGAACTCTTTAACGCTTTATTGCTGAGATGGCCATAAAGAGATAGCATGGAATAATTTTCCAACAGAAGGTGTACGTGGAAATATTCACGTATGTCTTTCCACGTTCAATGTTATCATATCAGAGACGCTATGTTTCGCCAATGCAAATGTTTTCACGTCATTCACTCTTCATATTTTATAATCGGTATTGTAGATTTTGCCTGGTTTGTTTTATGATAATTTATTCTATTGTTCTTGTCATAACAGTTGATGTTATCTAATTTACTTTTTACGACGCCTTCAGTTACTTGTATTGAATTGAAGCTATCTATGCGTAAATATTGTTTGAACTATGATAGTTACTGAACAATTACATGTATTTTTACTAAATAGCCTTTTATCGTCACATGAATATGTATATTACATTAAAGTTGTTTTAATAGCCATTTTACTGTTCCATCAGCATAATTAATTATGCTTGACGTGGCCATTACATAGTGTTTCAAATTCAATTTAATTAAAACCTTTCCCGCTGAGAGAATAATAAACCTCGCAACAAAATTATCACTTTAATATATTTTACATGCGGCGATACTTATTGGCCAGGGATTTTTGTATTGTATTGCGTGTTCGACCAACCTAGAATATATTATATTCAAAGCTGAGTTACATCATTTACTAAGGAACTTACTCCGAAATAACGAAAAAAGGCTTTTCCATTGAAAGCTTCGAGATGAAAACAAAATGAGAACTACAAAAACTAGAATTGTCATAAAAAATACACCCGGTAAATCTATGGATGCCTGCAACTCACATTTGCACACATATGTGTTATATGGATCCCTTGGTCCTATTGATAATGATACGATTGAGCTGTCACCGGCGCCAAAATGATTATTTACAGCAACATGTACTTACATCGAAGAAGTGTGGCCGCAGCCTTCCGATGGTGTACTTGGCGACGTCGGTGGTGAGCTGCTGACAGGCGCAACCAAACAGGAACACTCCGACGACTCTGTAGGCCTCCCACACCCAGGTGGGGATCTCTCTACCCATGAGTTCCCGCGGGCGGCCACTCTTGTGGTCTCGGAGGTGGATCCATTCCGTAAGGAACATCTGAGGACAAAGAATTCAGTCATACATAAATTACATATCAACTATATCGTAAACGAATTATTCAAAATTGCTACAAATTTTCTACGGACTTTTTTTTAATAGTTAAATGAGCACGCGACACTCTCTTGCAGACTAACATGTGTTAAACATGCGAGCAATAACATTGTTTTTGCATAAAGATCACATACTTTAATCTAACGATCTCTCGACAGCGTATGTTTCTCATCTAAGTGTGTGTTTTAAAACAGTTCCAATGTACCGTGTCGCTCCATTATGTGTAACGTTAATGTACTCTTGAATTATTTGTTACACTTCTTTATTGTCTTCTTCTATTTTCAGTGTATATCTTCATTATTATCTTGAGTATTCACTTATATTTTATCACAGCTGGTGTCTCTCTTTTCCGCATTCTCTCTTCTCATTCTTTATTACTATGTAGCTTTAATTATTGTAATTTAATTGGTAGAGCTACTTAACTTAGAATTGTTTTATCTTTTGTCCCCAGCTGTTACTACTTCAGCTTACTTAATGCCCGTTTAATTCGCGTCGTAAAAGCCAATTATGTTGTTTTACGACTTTATGAGGAACTGTTTCCACAATAGGACGGCGATCAAATCGTAACCCACAACAGCCGAGACGTTTAAGCTATAAATAACCTACATTTACTGTTCAGTCTCCGTAAATAAAATACTGCAACACTAGACAGTGCAGTGCGGCATAATTCGTATCATTCAGAAACCTAAGGTGCTGATATTAATTGCGTTGATTGAACAATGAATGGAAATGACGACTATCAAGGTTTGACGTACAAAATAATCGCCATGAGAAATATGGATGATCAAATTATCAATTATCATCATACGTCGGAAGAAATGTACACATGGTATAGCCTACGCATCTACGCATACTTAGCAAGCCTTATTCGGCAAGTTATATGTGACTCACCAGTCTCATATATTGCAATGTCTAGGACGTTCTAAATCTCATACGCCACCAGCCCCAGACGGTTTGATAGATTGTTCTCTCGATATATTTACTTAAGTTTCTGGACAAAAAACAACATTAAGGAAAAAAATCCTACACGAATAAATGTGAAATGAATTAAAGTAGGAACACAATTTGTAGGTACATAACAAACAAAATACATTGCAGAGTAAAAAAATCTCAGGGAACGCGTGTAAGTACAAGTAAAGTAAGGACACATGGCCCAAACCAAACCCTGAAAGTAGAACAGCAACATCGGGATGTTGTATCGAGATACGGGTATCTAGATAGTGTCTTTGACCCTAGAGATAAGCGATGTCATAACGAGGATAACTGCAGGCCGTGAGTTTTGTTTGCGCGGACGAGGTTGAATCGAGTCCTTTGAAGAGTCAGTGTAAAATTACCTCGTGATTGGTAACAAATATGCGTAAATAAAGACCGCTCGTCTACTGGTTCGCTTTAGTTTTCGACTCTGTGAAGGAGGAATAACCTGTGCTGTCGCAACCACAAAAGCCTATTTGCGAAATATTTTCCTGTGACTTATTCGTATAAGTACAAGTATAATTTGACCCGCAGATTCTAATCAACTGTGCGCAGTCACAGATCAGACTGATACTGGTTGTAAGCAGTGTAAATTATAATGTAGTGGAATTGTAGATTGTGGCCTTGTTGATACGGTCCGGGGTCGGGTCGCACGCGCACCACATATTGATATTCGCGAATCTGAATTAGGTTTTTCATTGACACCGAGTTGGGAATTAGAACAACCGATATTCAATGTGAAATTACTTTTATAGAAACCTGAAGCCAGTGTGTGACCATGGTAAGAATCAGATTTAGTAGGTAACAAAGCGGACAAGGCTTAACTCTAGTGAACTAGATAATATATCATTATGTACATAGGTATTCAAGGTATTAAGATTCAAGTAAAACTGTATAATGTAACAGGATCTGTTTTTAATAACAGCAATTTTATTTCTGTATAATACATGCAGTAAAAGCTTTTAGTGCCTTATTTGTATCTAAAACTCTACTTAGAATAGTGTCTTTAATGACTTTTAAATCGATTTGTGCAAATTGTAATTTATCTAAACTGAAAAATTTATAACCAAGAGAAAGCAAATGCTAATACCTAAGCAAAGAAGTCAAAGACGAAAACGATCTATAAGTGTGTCCCTTTACATAAAACGGTCGAAATTTATGTATTGAGTTGACTTAATACCAAGCTAATAGAAAAAGTAAACAAGATTTGGTTAACAACGGTGAAATATACTGAGCGAAATGTACACAGTCATGAATCATTGTGTTTGTAAACATTGCTATGAGTAAATTATAACTGCATATTATGGAACACACAGAATTTCCCTTCAAGGCAGTCATGGAAACAGGTTTTACGTACCTATTGAATGAAAACAGCAAAAGGGGTCACTATGAATTGAACGTCTTTAAATCATAAATGCCATTTGAGTTGACGAAGTTCCAAGATAATACATATTGTCCACTAGTCCAAACGAATTGGTTAGTAAGGAGCCGTTTAATAGCAAACCATGTCTATCATTACTATCAGACAGTGTTTTTAATTCGACTAACTTGATGTTGACAGTCATCAATGTCGTGTTAAATGGAACACATGACAGCGTCAGTTTCCATATTATCATTCCACCGATGGCTGTCATGTCGAGCAGCTCAAATTATAATTCCTGTGTCCACTGTCATGGCGCCCGTTCCGCACCCATTGCGATCGCAATCGATACAAAGCTACGCATCGATACATCGCTCTAATAAATAACAATCGATTGAAAAGCGAGCAACGAAACCCCGTAAATTGATGGTTCCGTAGGCACTACATATGTTGTTGTTGGTGATTTTGTAGAAAATAATGACGATTAAGATAAGGTGGGATCACACGTAAATGGTTAAGTAAATTGCCCTTTTTAGCATAAAAACTAGAAGACTAAACTTGCACTTAAAAAGACATCAGCGGCAGATTCAGGATTTTGATATGGCTCTCCGAAATTGACACCAATGAGAGTAGGTTTCGGCAGACACCCTTATTTTTTTCATGGAGTGATTCAGATGCTTTGGCCATGAGCCCATTAGCCCCCTTACCTAAATCCGCTACTGCTCCCACATTTATTCGCAATAGGTACCTTTCACGTCACATGACTTTCATCCCTGATGAATCATCAGTGATGATATTGATACTACAATATCATACAGTGTTAACACTGTTAACACTGCATTTTTAAATGGTTTACGCGGTACCATAAACTTGCGAACCAACTACTGTTTAATTTATTAATATCCCAACCTTCAATCTTCTCAATCAACAATCTTCTCCCAACAGTTTACACCATATATCATTCAATCTTTGACGGCAGTGGTGTTATCTTGTCAAGCCAGGTATTAACCGTTGATTCCGATCTTGGAGAAATTTCATCAGGCTTGTTTTTTCTATATCATCCAGTTTATTGCTTGAGCTCTTTCTTTGATATTGCTTTACTTTACGACCGGTTGGGTCTATGTGAGCCAATGAAAGGAAAATTTATAAGGACGAAAAGACTTGTAAAGGCTTACAACTAGTGTTAGTAAAGACCTCTTCTTTCGGGGGATCACCGTCACCTCCACTCATTTAGGACTCGATTCAGATTTTTAAACTCAGGTCATTATGTCGAAAATGTTTTAATATAAGTCTTGTGTAGAAACTAAATTTTTCAGAAATTCTCCAGATTATTACAGTTTCAATAGCGATAATTTTAATTACTCTTCATACTTTTTATTACTGGTTTAGAAAAAATATATATATAGGTATTTTAACTTTATTATGATATTTATAATAAACAAAATATGCCTTTTAGCCTTGGCATTGGATTATCTTGAGTTAGTACCATTCAACTTTTCAGATAACTTAAAAAGAAAACAGAGAAAGTATTATGCGATAACACCCATATACAATTAGTAAAGAGCCCTTATCACTCAAACCAATTACTCCCAAGTAATAATAGATGATATCTCAGTAAAAGACAAATGACTGGCCATTAAACAGTGCGTGTATTGATTGATAATTATTATGCAAATCATAACAAGAGAGTTGCATAAACTCGTTCACGGCCACAGACATATACGATTATCGATGTCATTATACCATACCAATAAAACTTCGTTTTGTTACCACTTTTTTAGGGCATTCTAAACTTTGTCAACCGCTTTAGCTCATCAGTAATTCTATTTGACACTATTTTCAAAAGCCGGGTGGGAATACCGGTAAAAGTGATGAGCACGAATAGATTCATTGGGTTATTATAGTAATGTAGCGGTGTGGCGTCTGATTTTTAACTTTTGCTAGTATCGCTCCCTTCTCAAACATGCTCCATTTCCCAAATCATACATTCGCTGATACTGACTTCCAGGGAGATCCGCCGACCGACCGCTGAAAAATCCAACAGCTGAGTAAAGCACGCGGCTCGGCTTGCCGCACTAAATAATGGAATTCTCGAATCTGTAAGCGATCTGGCCCCTATTTCACCACGGTGACAGGTGCAAAATTTGTCGACATCACTGTTACTGACGTCACAGGCCTCCATAGACTACGGTAACCGCTTACCATCGGACGGGCGGTGTGCTTGTTAGCCACCAACATATTAATTTAAAAAAACTCCATTATATCGCCAATAAATAAGTACTTATTTTGCGAAGCTAATGAAAATTGTCACAAGAAACACGACAATTGTCACGAAATTCCGACACAGAACTCATTTCGTGTCAAGGATTACCGAAAGTTCTATTAAGTCGTGTGACAATTGTCATCATCATCATCATCATAAACTTCGAAAGAGAAATACCTGTTTTTTGCCGATATAATAGTTTTTTTAAATAATACAATGATGGTGGCAAACAGGAATACGGCCCGCCCGATGGTAAGCGGTAACCGTAGCCCATGGATGCCTGTGACGTCAGTAACAGTGACATTTGTCGAATTGTCGCACCTGTCGCCGTGGTGAAATAGGGGCCTGATCTGTACACATTACACCGTTATGTTGCATTGCAAGCCAGCCCCCAGACCTCCAGTTGTATTTTTGGTAGCTTAGCTTACTATGAACCTAACAGCAATCATATGCGTAAATTCTCGTCCTAGTCCCAAACGTTACAGACATATTGGCGCAGGCAGAAGTCCGTTAATATATATGTCTTTCATCACGACACTGGCAATACGACCCATGTTTTTACACTTTTTACTATAAATACCTTGCGATGCACCAACCGTGCTCCGATAAGACGCTTTCTTTCCAACACGGATACTACGATGTATTAAGGTCTCAATCGGATCGTGACTGCAACACAATACTATGTATTAAGGTCTCATTCTGATAGCGACTACAACAGCGTTACTATTGCAATGTTACGGCTGAAGCGAGCGATATAAAACTATTGATTTTCTTAATAAAAAGTATTGCTCTCGTTGTTGCACTGCTCTCGAGATTAGAACGTTCAGTCCGTCTTTAAATTGATCAAAGAAAATTGTAAAATCTTTCATTTCCAGCTGCAGCAGTAAATCTGATGCTGTTGCATTCGGAATGTAACCTTAATTCGTTTGTCCCTGATTTTGTGTGATCAAATGTGCCAGAATCATGCAATGTGAGAATGCAAACTGCAATGTTGATTATGATTAATGAGCTGCAGGTAGCGAATGATATGGCTAAAGTAAAGTGGGCTAATTGTTTTAGTAAACGAACGAAATAGACCGAGATACGGCTGCAGAATTCTGCGCATCTCTAATGGTGTCTCTATACGATGGCCCAGATAAATTGCTGCAACGGCTAATGGCTCCTCTACACGATGGGCCAGCGCCGGCCACTCCAAGGGACGCAGCCATGCGGTAGAATGAGATAGCAATATCACTTGCTCCCTCTAACGCATAAATGCGTCCCTTGGAGTGGCCGGTGCTGGGCCATCATGTAGAGGAGCCATAATGCTTCCACGTCCATTTTGGAAACCGGTTAGATCACAACTGATGTCGCCATCGTGTAGTTGAGTTCCAATCATCGCAAGGCTATTTCGCTGGCCCAGCGCTGGCGCAGCGCTGGGCCATCGTGTAGAGGTGCCATAATAGTTGAGCGTTTTATGTAAGTAATGTTTTTTGTAGAGACAGTTTTCTTTCCAAGAGGAAAATAAGTACTTAGTGTTATTTTTATAAACACTTTCTTCTAATCGATTCGTTAGAACCGTAGAAACTTAAAAGGCAATAATTGGTTCATGTAGTTTAACTATGAATAGTGTAATCATGTAGTTTTGAATAACGTTGAGTTCAGATTGACACCACAATTCGAGGAGGAAAATGAAACGCTCGATAGTGATCAAATATTACTCGAATTTGGTATTTATCAAACGGGTCTCTATTGTTTCCCAAAAAGTTTTAAGTCATAATGTATTGTTTGCCCGCATTTTTATTAGTCATAATTCATTTGGTTCAGAAACGCGTGAAACTTTTCAGGATTGCCTTAAAACAAACCTTTTTTTTTTTTTTTTTTTTTTTTTTTTTTTTTTTTTTTTTTTTTTTTTTTTTTTTTTTTTTTTTTTTTTTTTTTTTTTAAGAGGGGAAATGCTTTACGCATACCACCCGGCGCGGGGACGGGCCGGGATGGTTATGTGGGACTCCCTGTTGTGGGCTAATGAGACCCCAGGTTTACCCACTAAAACCCCTCTGTTGCCGCCTCGCTGCTATAAGGCGAGGTCCCAGGAACGCCGAAGTACTCTTCCGCAACCTCGCCAGCGGCCGTCCGGACTCGGACCCGACCCTTGGGGAAATCACCCCTTCACCTCATTGGGCGCGTTGGCTACGCATCGCGCCCGCCCACGCAGGGACCTTTCTGTAGGCGACAGACGTCCCCGGGCCTGCCGCCCACAAGTGCCCTTATGGGGGTAACCGGCGGTCGTATGCCAACCGCCGCCGCCCCACGCGCTTGCGGCGCATTGGCTGAGAGGCCGGATCTTCCTCCCTGCCACGCTCCGCTGTCTCCTTCTGCACCATCACGTCCTCGCAGAAGGAGGCCACCGCCTTCCATCTACTCTCCCCACCAAGCATGGATTTTACCACTGCTGGCAAGGAAAGGTCTCTCCCCACTACGGCCACGAGAGCGGCCCTCTGATCCGCCCAGGCTGGGCAAATGGCCAGCGTGTGTAGCGCCGTGTCTTCGGCATCGCCGCAGTCGTGACATTGCATCGTTGGTTCCCGTCCTGCCCTCCTACACAGGTATCTCCCGAAGCAACCATGCCCTGAGAGGACCTGAGTAAGGTGGAAGGAGAGGAACCCCCCCTTTCTTCTGATCCATCGCTCCAGAACGGGTCGGATGGCTTCGACGGTCCAGTGGCCGGCACTTGGCGCCTCCAATCGCTCTTTCCACTTCTGGAGGAGCACTCGACGGGAGTCAAGTCTCCACCGTCTGACCTCCTCCAGAGGTGGTTGGACCCCCGTGGCCCGCGCCTCAGAGACACGCCAATAAACATCAGCGAGTGCCGCTGCGTCCAGGTCCCAGGGTGGAGTCCCCGCCAACACGCACGCTGCCTCGTGTGAGACGGAGCGGTATGCCCTCACCATCCTTACCGCCATAACCCGCTGCGGCCTCCGCAATTGGGCCTGATTTTCGGCGGTCAGGGTGAATGCCCAAATGGGCGCCCCATATAGGGCCATCGACCGCACAACACCTGCGTACAGTTTCCTGCAGCCCACATTCGGCCCACCGACGTTGGGTAGAAGCCGGCTGAGTGCCGACGCCGCTCCAATTAGTTTGGGAGCAAGGCCCTCAAAGTGTTTCTTGAACGTCCAACGGCTGTCAAGGACTATACCCAGGTACCGCATTGTCGACTTGACACCAATGGACGTTCCCCCCACCATTAAGCTGGAACCTGCCGGAGGGGCCTTCCGAGGCCCATGGAAACACAAGGCCTCTGATTTGTTCAGGGCCACCTCCAGCCCCAGCCTCCTAATCCGAGTCACGACCGACGCTACTCCCGCTGTGGCCCGAATTGACGCCTCCCTGAAGCTGTTGCCGCGAGCCGTTACCAGGGTATCGTCGGCGTAACAGGTCACGCTCACTCCCGGCAGGTTGGCCCCCCTCAACACCCAGTCGTAACCGATGTTCCACAGGAGTGGTCCTAGGACAGACCCCTGTGGAACACCGCACGATAGCCCCTTCTCCTCCCAAGCACTTCGCGCAGGGTACCTAACGGTTCTATCGGTGAGGTAATCCTCCACCGTCTTCCGCAGGTACTCAGGCACGGCATGGCACCTCAGTGCCGCCCTGATACAAGCCCAGGGCAGGGAGTTGAATGCGTTGGCGATGTCTAGAGACACCGCCAAAACCACGTCACCCCGGGTCACTGCTTCATCCGCTAGGGCCCTCACCCTCGCAATTGCGTCGATCGTGGACCTGCCCCGACGGAAACCGAACTGATGGTCACTGAGGTTTGGTCCCAGCCCCTCGAGGTGCCGGACGAGACGAGCAGCCACCACGCGCTCCAACAGCTTACTGGCCTCGTCCAGCAACACTATCGGCCTGTAAGCCGAGGGCGAGTCCGGCGGTCGCCCCTCTTTCCGCAGAAGGACAAGTTTTCCCGACTTCCACACACGAGGAAACCGCCCCTGCGCCAAACAACCGCTGAAAAGCGCCCTCAAGCGCGGCTCGAGTGGGCCCAACGCCAGAACCCAGGCCCGGCCGGGGACTCCGTCAGGGCCGGGGGCAGTGTTTTTGGCTCGGAGCCGTAGAACCGCTGCCCCCAGTTCACCTTCCGTTACTTCCGGCGCCTCACTCACATCTGCGACCCTCCCCCTGGGAGATGTCATGGGCGGAGGTATGTGTTCGTCCCTCGTCGGGAACAGGGCACCGACCACCTGCTCGAGGAGCTGTGGCTGGAGACTTTGCGTCAGCGGGGGTGCCCAGGGGCGAAGTTTCCGCCTCACCATTTTATACGGCCTCCCCCACGGATCGTTATTTAGAGTCTCCAGCATCTCCTCCTCGGCTAAATCCTTCGCCCTGCCGATCGCTCTCTGCAGCAGCTTAACGGCCGCCGAGTATACAGCATATAGACGCTCCTCCTCTGGCACGTCTCGAATCCGCCGCCTCCTGCAGTGAGTGTACTGGCGTCTTGCAGCAACGCACGACTGGCGCAGCTGCGCAAGTTCCGCAGACCACCAGTACACTCCACGCCTTGGGGGAATTGGGCCGACCCGTGGCATAGCCGCGTCACACACCTCGACCATAGTACTCCCCATTCTCTCCGCCTCCGCGTCGACATCAACAGGGCCTTCAGGGACTGATAACCAAGCTTTTACCACAGCTGCCTCTATAAATATATCCCGGTCCAGGCGCTTGAGCGCCCAACGCGGGCCATCCCCTCGCAAGGGCCGATTCAAGCCATTCGGGTCGGCCGGAAGAGTGGAGACCTCGAACCGAATGTATCGGTGGTCAGATAAAGTCTCCACATCCTCCAGCACCTCCCAACCTCGAACACGGCGTGCCAGGGCAGCATTTGCGAAAGCGACGTCAACGATTGAGCCACCCTGTTGCCGCACGCACGTGTTTACCGACCCTCGGTTGAGAACAACCAGCCCAGTTGACACCGCCCACTCCTCCAACTCTGCTCCACGGGCGGTCGTTGCCGGAGATCCCCACGCCCTAGACTTAGCGTTGAGGTCTCCGGCCACGAGCACCATACCAGGACGGCTTCTGCCGATCAGTGTCCCGATCTCGACCAGGAACGGTTCGAATTCGGCCAGCGTCCGGTTTGGCGAGAAATACGCCCCGATCAACATTGTGTCGCCAATCCAGGCCGCGACGTAACCGTGGCCCCTTTCTACTCTTTGTAGCGGCGGAGAACCAGCGGACGGATTGACGACTATAGCCGCTAGACCGTCCAAATCTCCGGCCCAATTATCTCTAGGTGGGACCGAATAAGGCTCAGCAACAATCCCAACTCCGATTTGCCATTCCGCCAGACTTTGTGCCAGCAGGTCCTGGGCTCTGGCGCTATGGTTTATATTCCCCTGTAGAAATCGGATAGCCATTATTAATCGAGA
Source organism: Cydia amplana (assembly GCF_948474715.1). Lineage (NCBI taxonomy): Eukaryota > Metazoa > Arthropoda > Insecta > Lepidoptera > Tortricidae > Cydia > Cydia amplana. The sequence goes on from NC_086084.1 coordinate 3,656,469, forward strand.
GCCATTCCCTCTGCCGCCTCATTACGGGCCACAGGTGTTTTTGTAGCCACCTGAGAAAACTGCGAGGAGACCCGGGGGCCATCACCAGCTTTCTTCCCCTTTCTCGGGCGTGATGTAGTGCACGCCTTGGAGCCAAGGACGTGACTTGCCGGCTTGCCCGCCGAATCGCACACGGCACAGTGGGGCGCCGCTGAGCACTGCGCCGCCTTGTGGTCAGGCTTCCCGCAACGGTAGCACAGTCCGCCACGGTCCACCTGCGCCTGACACTGCGCTTTCACATGCCCGCACTCCAGGCAGCGGAAGCAGCGCATTACTCTCGGCTCCAGCAGTTTGACCTGTGCCGAGGACCACCCCACCAGGAAACGGCCGCCATCGGCCACCTTTTTTGCCGCTGTGACGGGGCAGCGCACCCACACGGTGCCGAGACCACTGTAGTCCAAACGAATCTCCCCGGTTTTCACCTGATCCGTAGCACATTCGCCAACTCGAGCAACGGCGGCAACTACCTCTTCTGGGGTTACAGAGTCGTCCAGGTTTGATAGACGCAGCTCTGCACACTTCGTCGGCCTGGTGACCCGGACTCCTTCCCCCAACTTCTCCGCCAGCACCTGCGCCAGCTTGTCTGCCTTCTCGCTGCTGGTCACTCCCGGCAACTCCAGGACCCGCGCACCAGTGGCTGCTCGTCGGAATTGCAAGGCCGATATGCCGAGTTCCACGAGATTCACTTTGGCCTTAGCATCGGCCAGCACCTTGGCATACGTCGCTCCACTTTTCTCCGCCTCTGGTTGCAGCGTCAGCACAACTGCTGCTGACCGTGGTGGGCGGAGATTTCGTCCACCAGATTTAGGGCGAGTCTTGGCCTTCGCCTGAGGCTGCGGGTTCGACTTCGCAGCGGCCTTCTTTTTAGCCCTCTTGCTGACCACCTTGGTCCACTGCTGGTCCGAGGAAGCGGTTGCAGGGGCTAGTGGTTGGGGCTTTCTCGAAGCCGATGGACCAGCGTCGACGGCGGGTTGCAAGCCCTTCTTCTGTTTTGCCTTCCCGCCTTTGGGGCCCTCTTGTGCTGGAGAGGGAGGTGCAGGGGGTGCCTTCATATTGTCAGGAGCCACTGCCGACGTCTTGTTTTTCTTTTTACCGCCACTGGTAGGCACCGAAACGGGCGCCATTTTCTCTCCCGCCTTCTTTTTGTCGGCCGCCAGTTGGGGACGCAAGTTTCTGGCGGGGAGTAACCTCCCTTCCACTTCCAGCGCATCAAAGCGGGCATTCATCATGGCGACTATGGTTGCCCGCTCAGATGATGGCTCCACTGGCTCCTGCGAAAGTGTAATCGGCTGCGTCTGCATCGGAGAGGGTACTCTCTCCGACTCACGCTGCCGTAGATCCGTCTTAATTTGGGCTAACTCCGCCCGCAACTCGGCTATCTCCGCTTGCTGTCGCTCGTTACACTTTTGAAGGCGTTGTACCTCGTCTGAGGACAGCAAGCGCGTCGCCAGAACCCCTATGGCATCTACGATCGCGTCCCCTGCCTCCTTGAGTTTCCTTTGGTAGGTTCCTTTTAGGTTGCGGGAGCTCTTTGCTACGGCCTTTATTATTTCAACAGCGTCGGACGATTGTTGCACGAGAGCAGACGAAAGCTCCGTCTCGTTTGATGGATTTAACGGCCGCGACCGGATGGTCATTTTACTGACCTCCTCTTCGGCATTCAATCTTGATGCCTCGCGCAGCTCGGCATTGAGCCTCGCCTGTGCTGCCGCCTTGCTCATAAAGTCCGCCTTCTTCGCCGGCCTCGCAGCCGACGGCGACGCAGCGCCGTTCTGCATCTCTGTCTCTTCGCTTTCACTGCCGGACCTGCCGTCCTCGAGCTTTCGGCGCTTGCTACTCGAGTTCCAGAAGCGGCCCAACGACGGTGATCGTGACCGCGACCGCACATTGTACAGCGAGTCGTCCGATTCAGCCGATTTGTCATCGGCATCCTGGTCGATCTGAGTGAGTATCACCCTCGCCTTTGGGACCGGAGTCTGGCTCCTCAGCCCAGTCCGCGTTCCCCTTCTCCTTCCGTCGGCGCTCCGTGACTCACGCCCGTCGCCGACCGAAACATCGCCAGTTGTATCATGGACTTGTGTGCCTTCCATCAGGGCGTCCACTTCCACTGCCACACCATCGTTCAATCCTATTGGACTTCTTGATGTCCCTTCTCCATCGCCGGTTGTCGTCGTTTGGTCCTGAGAAGGACCGTTTGTTAAATTTGAATTTGAATTTTCCATATAAATCCCACGAGTAGGGTGACTTAAGCTGCACAGCGGTCAGAGAACCCCAATAACCAAAGTGCCCCTTATACACTGCAGGGTCGGGCGGTACTGCAGGTTGGTACATTAGTGGCTGATGATCACCCCAGCCACTCCGGAGCTCCGGAGCACCCCGATATCATGGACCGCAATACCGGGGGTTGTGGTTTTTTAGTGTGGTTTTCTCCACTTGGGCCGGCCGGTAAAGGCAAGCCCCCTGGCTCCTAAAAGAGTAACAGGCTGGCCGACGGTGACCTGAGTCTGCCCCGCTACGCCTAGCACTAGGAGTAGTAGGGCCCGCCGCCCCTCCTCATCGCACCAACGCCCTCCGGTTCAGCATACTTCCCGTACTCCATTACGCCATAGATGGAGGTCTTTGGGATAGTGTCGGAACCCGGGCTAACGGGGAGTGGCGTAATACCCCGTGTGCTGGTTTGCTTCTTGTACCTCCTTCCCCTCAAGCCTGCCCGGTATGGGTGGCCCTATCCGGTATAGCCTCGGAGATCAGCAGGACACTAAATGCAAACCCACCAATTCCCTCTTCAAGTCGCATCTGAGGTGTCCTCTGCTTAGTCAGAGGAGCCCAGAGCAACACCTTCTCGGCCTCTACGGCCGTTTTCCCTTCCCCCCCTTGTCGAGTTATTAGCAGCACCGATAAGTGATCCCTCGTGAGAGATTCCTTACCGTTGCCCCCAGGGTACACCAGCCAGGACCCTACCCTTTCCTGTGGATCCACGAGAATTCAAAGGAATTGGTAGAGCCCTAACCATCGTGGAGGTTACCCGACCTAGCACCCCGCCTTAAAACAAACCTAACCTAACCTAAATAACCTATCTGTAGAATAAATAACCTTACGAAAATTCTGAAAAGTTAACGGTTTCAGTTTTATGACTAATGATAATATGACAAACAATACATTATGACTTCAAACTTTATGGGAGACAAAAGGGACCCCTTTTCAAACACTAAACTGTCAGTAATCTATAAAATAAATAAATAAAATAACTTACGTTTTGTTTCCAGGATATGACCATGTAACGAATAGATGTCAATAACTAGGTCAACTCCCTTTTCTATATAGGTATTCAATGTCAAATCAGGCTACTTTTTAGGGTTCCGTACCCAACGGGTAAAAACAGGACCCTATTACTAAGACTCCGCTGTCCGTCCGTCCGTCTGTCACCAGGCTGTATCTCACGAACCGTGATAGCTAGACAGATGATGTATTTCTGTTGCCGCTATAACAACAAATACTAAAAACAGAATAAAATAAAGATTTAAGTGGGGCTCCCATACAACAAACGTGATTTTTGACCGAAGTTAAGCAACGTCGGGCGGGGTCAGTACTTGGATGGGTGACCGTTTTTTTGCTTGTTTTGCTCTATTTTTTGTTAATGGTCCGGAACCCTCCGTGCGCGAGTCCGACTCGCACTTGGCCGGTTATTTCACCTTGAAATTACTTGAAGCATTAAGTATTTCAATCATTTATAAGCATTATCGTTTAAATACTTATATGGAAGAAACGAGACAGGATACCGGATTAACTACATAGTTAGTAAAGAATTATTCACACTATAAATAGACATAATGTCACCTTGTATCCTTGACTTTCTTATGGCAAAGGATTAGGCAGTTGTGTTAACCATAGCTTAGTACAATAAGCTATTTCTGTAAGAGAGATACGAGACGGGCAACCGTAGATTAGCATCTACAAGATGGAGCATAGGTATACCTGAAATCTACGTAGAAGGCGGCATGAGTTCACAACTCTACTTACTAAGCACATACAACTTGACGTCAGGTACTTATTTGAATACAAAATCCCATGTATACCCATATTTCCTTAGAGATATAGTTTCGATAATTTAAGTTATATATTTCAGGCGGGCACAAAAGCAGTAGGTACTAGGTAAAACATATGAACTGACACGCGCATTAAAATACATGTATAAATAAATAATATATGTATGTTAATAATTCTGAATTGATTGATAGAATTGTATAATATGGCTCTTCTGAGGTGAACTTTTCGCTTCGAACCTTAATCTTTCAAACAAAGGCCATTGTCTCTATTATCGCAAAACCGCTTGCTCCCGACTTAGCACGTGCCAGTACAACATTCATATTGAAAAACAACCGGTATCGTCATAGTATTAAGGTTCAAATTTAATGTCACTGATATTCTAGATATTACGTTTTGGTAGTGTAGGACGATAGACCGCCCCGAAGCGATACGGCACTCATATTATTTTGATACTTAGTGTGGTGTTAAAAATGAAACCCGGTTATTTATGATAAAGCGTTGTATATTTGTTATATAACAAAATCAAAGGTAACAATGTAAATTTAAGATTAATAAGTTTAACATAGGTATAATCAACATTTTTCCGTGTAGGTATATAAACAGTTATACGTACTACTAGATAAAATCGTGTCATAAAAAATCAGATATAATCAATTTCTTTCTTATATTATAACCGACCTTTCTTCTGACCGTTGACACGTGACGTTTTGTTAGAAAAGCTGTACGCTTCAAAGTTCCACGTTTGCCTTACCAGTGTTTTTATTGTCACTGTGCGTCGGCATCACATCAGAGGTGCTAATTTCACAGTATCGTTATTTTAAAGATAAGAAAAAATAACAATGCTTGCAGCTGCACCTTTGTAAATTATTACATTTACCACCGCAAGCTAATAATTTAAATAAAACAATATAATAAATAACCACATTTCATTTTTAACATCACACTAAGTATCGAAATAATATGAGCGCCGTATCGCTTCGGGGCGGTTTATCGTCCTACACTACCAAAACGTAATATCTAGAATATCAGTGACATTAAATTTGAACCTTAATACTATGACGATACCGGTTGTTTTTTAATATGAATGTTGTACTGGCACGTGCTAAGTCGGGAGCAAGCGGTTTTGCGATAATAGAGACAATGGCCTTTGTTTGAAAGATTAAGGTTCGAAGCGAAAAGTTCACCTCAGAAGAGCCGTACTATAGCTATTTGACTAATCTTACTATTTTGGTAATTATTTGAGCTCTCGCGGTTGCATCGCAATATTCGCAATTCAATGGCGACCAAGCCCACCGCCGACTTATGTATAACCGCTTATTTTTGCCTTGTAGACCCTGGCCGCAAGATGATTCCGACGATGAAGACGTTCGGGTGACAAGTTTATGTATTTATACATGGTTTACCTGGCAGGTCACCTAAAAAGCCCGGCGGGCCGCAGGCTGAGTATGGGAGCGCCCAATGAGCGATCTAGTGACAAGTAATCTAGTCAGCAGACGGCGCAGTAAAAGTTATTAAGTATACAGAGACGCCATTAATGATGCGGTAGTAAAACAAAGTGACATGGGGTGAACGAATGGCTCACCAAACTCCGAGTTGTAAACCGTGGAGTATTTTAATTTTAGAATGGTTTTTGATGTTGGACTACCGTAAACGGATAATTTATGGTATATTTATCCTTACTGCGTAAGCAGGGAATTTTTCGAAATCGTAATTAATGTAATCGGGTGAATCAACTTTGTGTTACTCGTAGTTATGGTTAGTTGTCCAGAGGAAAACATGACTCTTAAATCCTGATTTTATTGTATTTATTTTACCAGATATGTAATTTTCTGGTATTTTTAACGATGATAATGGACTAAGTAATAAAGTTAGTAGAGCGTGATAAAATATTCCTTTTAACAAACTGTACATCAATGTATTGTCTTTCGGGCAACGGAACAGAATAAAAATAGAAAAAAGTTGATGGCCTAAACGTTCCTGTACAAAATTACACTCACTGATACAAAATACAATTGGTAATGTATAACTACACGTATTTAGCATTCACCTCCTATACTGTAAGTAGGTACAACGCCTGTAAATAAAATAAATGCGAAATGCAAGGCTGTATAATTAAAACACTATGTTACATTTTCAAATGCGAAAAATAATGGCTAAAACTTATAAGTGAATGAAAAGATAATGAACTAATAGTGCAAATACATATTGTTCAAGTTCAAAGCAACCTAAAAATAATAGCAAACCACAAAGATAAATTTAAAGTAGACTATAAATAAAGTAAAACATCGGAACGCCCGCATACGTGTATAAATAGAACAGTGCGGCAATGACACGGCTGCTTCCGATATGAGTGCACGCATTTCCACAAATTGGAACTGTTCCGTAATATAGAGAGTCAAGGGTAGGCGAATTAGGACACGGCAAGTGTTCCTTTTATTTCAAGTGGAAATCGATATAAAGGTGCGACTGATTTACAGTTTCACGATTTCCACACATAATTTTTTATTTTTTATTTTACTATTTGTTCACTGTACGTTATTTGATGTCTTTTTCTTCTAGTCTGTTACCCTCCGTGATTCTTCTCACCTGATGGTCTCATCGAAAGACCAGCGCTGAAAGCCACCAGCAACATGCTGAGATGAGGCCATTTTGTGGCACTTTAATCTTATTTTGTGTTTTCTTTCATATTATGTATTGTCTGTGCTTACGAATAAATTATATTCTATTTTATTCTATTCTATTCTATTTAATTATCGGAATTCTGAGAGGATTTTGCAGCAATTTTGAATGAGTGGAATTCCAGGCATACACAGGTAAAAAATTTGTGGTCTCTATACGGTTCTATACAACATATAGTGTTGTACTGGCCAATAAATTAAATGTATGTTTTATTTATGATTATACATAGTAAATATAAGTACAACATGAAGAAATAAATACATACGTGATATACAATTGTATTATGGCTAATTACTCTAATTAACTAATACATTATCTAAATGCTAAATAGACATAACAAAAATTATATACACACTTACGGTTCTTTTTCGGTTAATTAGATTTAAATAATTCTTAATGGATTTAAGTAAAGATACCGCCACAACATAAAATATTCTCTTATCACTATAATAAAAACGATAAACGGTAATTTAAGAACCACATTAATTATACGTAGGTACATATCTACAACTTAAAAATTAATCTTATATCAGCATATTTATAGTTAGTAAGGCTACGTTGCCAAGGCTACGGTCTCCTGGGTTACTCTTTTAATTATTGTCTCGTCTTTATGGCGTTAAAATTAACCAAACATGCATCTTTAGAGTAGTTATAAGCCCATTAATCTACCAAGCACGATTATATACCTAACTTGCTATAATATTTCCTCTAAACAAACGGTGCAACTATTGTCGCCTGGTTGACGGGACAGAATAACAACAAGAGATAGTTGATCAACTTGATTCACCTACTTACATATATTATGTAGGTATTGAGTAACTCGTGGGAGAACATTCACCCTGTAAGAAAACAGAAAAATAATACTACGTAATGTACGATGTACGATATTCTTACAACCGAGATCATTACGCAGACAGACGGGCAAAATGCCAAACAGTTTTTCAAAATTGCGCGAAGTATATTATTCTTTGTAGATCGTGGTTTATATATTTTGATAATCGCTAATATTTACTAAACTAGAAGCATTTCATACTTTCGCAACACTCACGCTACGGCAACGCTTATCAAACCATCTTGGATACTGTTGCAATAGTAGAAAGTGTTTCTGATGACTTAGATATTAGCGATTTTCAAAACTATCCCGCTTTTGAAGTTACCCCAAACCACCTTAAGAAATGTAGATGATGTTTATGTAATGAGCAGGTAACAGATACGGCACTAATTAGGAAAGCAAGCGTGTAAAGCAATTAAGGGAATCACCTCGATGAAAACAACAAACGACCGTGGTGACATGAAAGCGTGGCTGTGGCTCTTCTAATGGCGGCACTTGTTCCGAAACCTGAGTTTCTAATTAATTATAGGCTATTAAGTACTTTGTACATTACTCGTATAGGCCAATTGAAAGACAGAAAACTCAATCGGCTCAAATCGCCTAGAGTGATACGTGATACGGCCGTGTGATGCGGAGGGATAGTTATGTGACGCGAAAAGTATTGGTAATGAATTTGATGGGCTGTAAAAAATAAGACAATGAAGGAAACGTTGATATACAGTGTGAGAGATGACATGAAAAGAAAGCAGGTGAATGATGAAATGACGAACGACAGAGAGGTATGGAGGAAAAAGACATGCTGCGCCGATCCTAAGTGATAGGAAATGGACAAGCGAATGATGATGATAAAATACAGAATGCTACTGTAGAATCAAATATGTAAGAAGCTGGTAGCTTTACATTTTGAAGTTTATTTGGATAACCCAACGGTGTTGAGAATGATTTCTGCTGTAATATGGAAATAAGTATACGATACGCAATATTTCGCAGAATATATTACAATACCGTTGTACCTACTTTTGTTTTTTTTTTGATAAATAAATTGATTTAATATGGTAAGGGAACATAATTTCCGTTAGCTCATCGCATATGTTTGCAGTTTAGTCACTTTTTATAAATGTTATGGGTCGATGAGATAATCAAAAACTATAAAGATGTTAATAAAACCGAATCGAGAACCTTCTCCATGTAAAACCCAGTTCTAATCAGAACAAGTACTTAAAGCAAAGAGTAAAGAAAACTACTGAACAGTAAAAAATATATAGATCAAGTTACAAGTATCGATCAAAGAATTCAATAAAGTCTCCGTATAATCGATGATCGAGTTAACAAGCTGGATAAATGTATAAAAAGTGAAATGGATACCGGTTTATCGGTAGTAAATCCACTGAAAAGGAACTCTACTTCGGATCCTGTTTTGAACATGTAGTTGCACAGGTAACGTGGACAGAATTAGAACAGATTTAATGTGTCTAAAACAATAATGGATGACCGCTTCTTCATACAAGCGAAGTCCCCATTTTCCTCCCTGGACTTTTGAAGTGAAAACTTCTTTAGCGGCGCTGTGCACTTTTTGTGATGGGGAAAAAATGTTAAACTCGTAACAGGTGTCACGTGACCGTAAGACGTAAGACGGTCACGTGACCTGATCGAAAAACTGTTACTTCAATGTCATTGAGTTTTTCTTTATTGATTTAAATGTTAAATGCCATCTAGTGATGTGCTTAGGGGTTTCAAGTAATGCGACGAAATAACGTTAGATGGCGTTAAACTCAATTATACATAGTGCTGCAGACATTTTGCAATAGTGATTAAGTTTTCACTTCTGCCGGCACTCCCTGAGTGCAAACCGTTGTTTTTTTTTCATGGCATTTACTCTTGGATAAAGCCAGTTTGACATGCGCATTTCATTGGGAACCTTTCTGAAATAAGTACCATGTCATTTTCGTTTACAGTTATGTAAACAAGGAAAAAATGTGTTTGATACTTGAAAAATGACAAAAGATGTATGAGGCAAGATAAAGGCACGATAACAGATAGCATACAGACAGTCTAACTAATGAATTACAGCCAATTTACGAAGGTGAAGGTCTGTATTTACCTCGGAGGAATAATCAATGGAGTGGTGACACGCACTAATTTCTATGTGAAAAATTCTGCCGTTTTCGGCGCGGGGGGCGAGGAACGCACACAAATAATGTAAACACTAATGCATTTTTTGCATGCGTCGCTACACACGCACACGACAAAATTATCAAACACTAGCGTAAACTATATTCACACAAATACAAGAACAAACACAGACAACCCTGTCCGTGAACGAGATGATGTCAGTTCTAAGTAAACGTAGAAGTGCGAGGGACTTGTCGATAATATTGTCGATATTTTATTGACTGAATTTTAACTGTCAGCTTTAGTCAATTATAACCATCAAAAACACTACATGTAAAAAGGTGCAAGTCTCGCAACGCTCCCACCACAAAAACGTTTTGAGATGTAATGCTAATGTGAAACCAAGTCGGCCACTCTAATCAGTGCCAGGGGTGCCAAAACCGTATCAACAAGATATCCCTAATTTGCAATACGTACAATGACTTGGCCATCGCACGGCTGCATAATGACATAAGGATCATCGTCACCTATTAAAAATAATTCTAATTGAACATAACGCTAGCGCTAATTGCAGTTTGAGCATTACACATATTTACGAGTACCTACGGTACGAGTAAAGCATTATGTGCGATTGCCAAGTCATCACACGTATCACAAACCAAAGATATCCCACCGATACGGCTTTAACACCCCCTGGCACTGACCAAAACAACCGACTTGGTTTCACGTTACATCTCAGAACTTCCTGCAATACAAGCGCTGCGAGACCCGCACCCCCCACATGCAATGCTTTTGATGGGATCTCATCTCTTTTTGTAGACAATCCTTCTTTTCGGGTACTCATACGTCATACCCAGGATACTATGTATACACATATCATAACTAAGCACATCTTTATTCATACTCACATCGTACATATATCGTAGTGTACCTTTACCTACTATTTGTAGGAACTGCAACAGTAACCTTGTAATAGCATATATTTATATGGAATTACAAACTTACTTATGCAGTTCTTAGATCTTTAAAACGTGACTGATATTGCAATATTTTTAGGTTTTCGATGGCTTGATAAGCTGAAAACTACTTATGTTTAAAATTTATTGCATCTTTTGGAAATCTAAAAAAAGATATCAAAATAACAATATACATATTTATAATGTTCATATAGATTTTATCGATATTGGTTTTTATGGTGTCCCATCGCTAACTATGGTAGAGTGATACCAGAGTATTAAATTAAAAGTGCCTATTTATGGAAAATGACGGCAGTAAATACCTTAAAATAAATAAAATACAATACAAATATTGGACATGTCAAATAAAAAATATATGATAGAAACTAAGAGAAAAATGAATTTTCAAACAGTAGTAGGGTAGGTGCGTTAGTTTTCGTCCAGCTTTAGTTCGTCCACTTGACGAAATGGAATATAAATCTACATTGCTGCACTGCAATCTACTTAATGCAATCCTTAATGTCGAGACAATATATCTATCTACATAAAAATGTATTTGGCAAGTAGCAAACTAAATATCAAATATGTTATTTGCTAATCTGTCATGTGGACGAAAACTAGAGACTAGAGCATGGACGGAAACTAGCACAATGACCCTATATCGGTAATATCACGTTATGTATGATTTATATTATTTATTTCATTGAATGGACTATGTTGATATAAAAATAAGGTGTTATATAAAAATAATGTGTTATATAAATTATATAATAATAAGCAATGCAAATTAGAAGTTAGGTATACCTATGAATATTTAGAAAGTCTTCTTTAATATTACCCTAAATTAGATCTAGTACCATGAAGTGGTATCACTTTCAGATTGACAACGTTTTTTAGTTTTTTGCTAAATTAGTGCACTATTTGATAATATTTACATGTAATAGTACTTACATATGAAAATAAACGTGTTCTTTAAGTACGCTAGATGTGTCCGATCGGTTTTTACAGGAGAAAACGCTACAATTCGGCATTTTCTGCTCCTAATATTCCGCTTAGACTGACGTTTGCTGAATGGCGTATGACGTATGGCAACTAGTTTTATATAACCTCCTTGACCGGCGGCCGCCGACTTTTGGCAGAGGGGAACGCCTGTTAATGGCGGTTCCTTTTGGTTTATTATTCCGAGGTATTTACATTTATCTAGCAACTAGACTTTAATTACGTAAAGTAATCACTGAGGCCAGGTAATTACTATGATAGAACAAGAATTACCTATTCATGTTTTATCTAGTTCTAGTTAGACGAGTATGTAATGGTGGCCTCGACAGTTGATGTACACTTGAGTAGGTACACCCAGAGATGCGATTTATTTGAAATACTTCTATTTAAAATGCAAATACAAAATGCAAAATACCTATTTTGTATTTTGCATTTAAATGCCTTTTAGTAAAAAACATTTTGTATTTTATTTGAAATACTTTTCGAGATGTATTTTGCATTTTTAATATTCATTTCAAAATGCAAAATACTTTGTGATTAAGTTTAGCCAACATTACCAGTCAAACAAAATGAAAAGAACGAATGACGCTTGTATTGCCGAATTTGACCGATAGAGGCGTCTGCTAGCCATGCGCACCCTTTTTTTTTCTTTGGTCAGAGTGCGCGCCTTATAGCCGTTTAGACTCGCGGCTCGGCTCGCGGCGCGTCTCGTGGCTCGCCTCGACACACTCGCATTCGGCTTGTCATTCGGTTATAAACCTTATGCCGTGCCGTTAGTATTTAAATTATATTAGCTCGATGAGCTTGCGAGCCACGAGAGTCTAAACCGGCTATTATGTCTGACTAGTGTCAATATCAAACGAAAACGACGAACATTATCTATTCTATGGCTATTCTCATGATAAATACCTAAAATAAATAAAAATATCTGAGATTTGGTCAAAAGGTATTTTATTTTGAAAAAGTATTTTGAAAATACCTATTTTGCATTTAGCATTTGAAATACAAAACGCAAAACTATTTGGTATTTTGCATTTGAAATAGTAAATCTGAAAAGTATTTTGCATTTTGTATTTAAATGCTTTTTTAAAACCATTTTGTACATCTCTGGGTACACCGACGCATGTCTACAGCAAAACGCAAATATACAGTCGAAGCATAAATTTGTTATTTAAATAATGTTGCAGGCTATTTAAATCTTTGGTGGATATTTTACATTTTCCTTCATTTGTTCACGGTAAATGGATTTATAACCATGTGAAATACTTAAAGGTGGAGGTTCGCGCCGCGACAGAGACAAGCGACCGAGACAGAAGACCGCAACCTTCACTTGACGGTAGGCAACATATAAGCGACGCGAGCGAGACAGGAGACAGAGCGTTTCTGTCTCCTGTCTTGTTACCTTAAAACCTACTAGACGAGAAATAGTTACGATACAAGTGCGGAAAAGAGGAAATTCGAAACGGGTGGCGATAAATTAAAACACGACCGAAGGGAGTGTTTGAAATCGACACGAGTTGCGAATTACCTATTCGCACGTGTATCGTACAACGTTTTACAGTACATAAGGCCCTTTAAACTTTTGACATCGCACGAAAAGTGCTACTTTACGCACTAGTGCGGGAAAATAGGACCATATGTACTGGTAAACACCTTTTCATTTCACTCTCATTTCAGGTAAACGTACTTTCTAAGATACATATATTTGAGCGCGCCTGTACCAATCTGTTTACGGACGTCCAGAAGCCAATCGTAACTCCGACCATGACGTCTCGATTGCATTGCAATAAATAATGCACTTTATACTGGATCGATAAGAGCAAGTACGCCGTGGGAACACATTGCACGTGGTCGGGAGTAGTGATGGGCTGTTCCCGGGACTATTCCCGAGGTGGGAATGATCTTAACTCGACGAAGATTCTCCAGGATACGTAAAAAAAGAATTTTGGAAAAGGAATCAATGTGAACCTAAACGTGAATTTTTGGAATTGTTTATATTGGCAAGTTCATGATTGTCTCACTAATTTAAAGGTTTCTATTCGACATTACGAGTATATTATTCGACAGGTATTTTTTAAGGCATTAAGTAAAGAAGGAGAAATTAAGTCATCGAAATGACTGGTAATATGTACTCTAAACTAAAGCAAAATGTGATAAAATAAGGTTTTGAATTTAAATAATTAATCTCAAAATACAGTTTTTTAATGATGTCATAATGTCATAATATTATATATACAGGGTGTTGCCTGTAACACGAGCAAATAATTAAAACATATATTATACTCCTCAAACTATAAAACTTCTGTTAAACAACTTTAAAAAATTATGAATCCTTTAGTTTAGACTTCCTCTTTTTCATACAAAATAAATATTGCCTTCACAATGTACGCTGACATCAGTGTATTTGACGTTGCTTGTCAAGCTTTAAACATAACAAAATTTGCAATACATTGCGTCTTAGAATAAACTTTAAAGTGTAATAAAAATCAAAACATAAGTTATTATTAAAAGTTGCTGAACAAATGTTGGTCAGTTGAGGAGTACAGCCTACAGTTTAATTTAAGTATTGCTCCTGTTACAGGAAACACCCTTACCCTGTATATACCCTTTTTGGAAATATATCCGGTAAAAAAGGAGCATTTTCATTCCTCGGAATAACACACATCACTAGTTATGAGAGGCCACATCTCTAAACCGATCTATCCAATCGAATCGATTCGAATACTACTTTAAAAAACAATTTGGGATCACGATCGTGCCAGTGATAATTATTAATGGATGAAAATGGCCTTTAATTATGTTAATTTATATCATCAGGAGCCGTGATTTCAGTTATCAGATTACAATAGACGTAATCGATATTACAACAGGTGTTTATTTAAAAAATATCCTCTTTTTGCGACCACGCCTAGGGGCAGGTGTTTACACGATACAAAAAAAGTTACGTCAGGAATGGGTACCTACGGAAAAAATTGTATGTTGTTCTTCAAGAACTTACACGCTGCCCCATATATTTGAGGGACATTTACCCACGTTTGCAAACGACGATAGTTTTATCACCAAAAATTGAAGTCATCGTTTAATATACACGGAATTTTAAAACAAATATACACACGATAAGGTGTACAATGAAAAACGGTTGAGCAAACAGACAATGGTTCTGTTATCCCCAAGAGTATATCGTTCCTTGAGAAACATAGTGTCACTATACGAAATGATTTGTGCTTGAAAATTCAACTTTTGAAAAATGGAACAACGTCACTATTCGAATGGTTCCTAATTTTGTATAGTGACACTATTATGTTTCTCAAGGAACGATATTTACAAATGATCAGGTCAGCCATTGCGAGGCGAGGTCGAGTTGAGTTCGGTAAACCTGGACGGGACCTCAAGGGCTCCGAGATCCTTTTTCCCGACATTTCCATCCCTAGAGTCGAACCATGCTTTAAATGAGTCAAGGTACTAAAATAGCTCACCGTAACAACTGGAAGGCAAAGGCCAACGATATACAGCATGAGGTTGGTCACGGTGGACTCCCGGTAAGGGTGTTTGAGGGACTCATCGTCGCAGAAGAAGCCCCGCTTGTAGGGGGTGCCCCACAGGTAGAACGACAGTATGAGGAAGCCAACTGTAACAAAAATAAATAAAAATATAAGAATAAAGTTCATAAGTATTTATGATCTGAGGTAAAATTATGAAATTATTGATTTTGGTATTTACCAACAATTTTGTTGAAGGCTGTAATGGAAAATTTTAAATTGGTACCAGCATGCTAAACTAACGTGAATACTAAAACCAAAAAGAATATGCTAAAAAATTTGCTTTCTGTATAATTAATGTAAGCGGTTTAAAATGATACGTATTCGTAAATGACGACCACCTACAACAAATTTCATATCAAAATGTTTAATGATATACACTGATAAGCTCGTAATAACATGTTACCGGTTAACAAAAACAACTATGATATAAAAAATGAAGTCATTTGCATAACAAACCCAAGTGTGTTCGATAACACTGATTATGATTCTGTTAAAAAAGCAGTTAATAAATCAAAGACCCCAAAATCTAGGTGTCTTGGTGTTGAAAAAACTATAGAAGCTATTAAACCGCACGATACTCGTCAAGAAGGAATTTAAATTGGACCGACGTATGCAACCCCATAGACAAAATTAACTATTGTTTCACGGATTGTTTCTTCTACAAACAGAGACGGGCGGACAAAAAACAGCAGGTACCGAAAAGGGAGCGAGGAGTAAAAAACTTGAACTGGCGCAATAGATCGTATATTCTAATTTTAATGAGATGATGATGTGGTTAATAAGATTGATTTGAAAGGGGATATTTATCTAAATAGCAGGATGAGATTACAGATAAAGGACGATACTTAATAAAAAATAAAAAATTATGTAATGTTAGGAAGACTTCAAAGGTCCATATATATAAATAGGATGTCAACACATAAACTTACTACGTCAAAGTATAGGTTCTTTTCAAAGAGAAAATACAACTTCCAGAATTCCATCCCCAGATCATAACTTGATGACAATATAACCAACTAGGAAGTACTCTTTCAAACTCTAGATTGCTGGACTGGACACATCAAATTAAATTGATCAAAGAAAAATCATATTGATAGCTAGAGACGAAACTAGATCACCAATTACGGCTTCAAAGTCATCCCAGGCTAACTTCCGTAAAAATTTCACAAGCGACGTCTACATTTACATATCCCTAGTTATTTATAGGAAGAGCCCTTTGCTATTGATCTTACAAGCAAACATTCGTTTTATGACTGGCATTATCGAGTTACAGCCGCCTTTACAAACAAATGTGGGATAAGATGGTATTTTTTATGCATGGGTGCGGTTCATGATTTTTAAGAACTTTAAAAGTATTTTCGAAGGATGTTTGTTACGTTAGATTTTGTAATAATAGAAGTTTAATTTGTTAGTGTAATTTTGTTTTATAATTGAACTAGTCTAGACAATAATAGAACTGAAAGGTAAGTATAGCACTTTCTCTAGAGTAAACGCCATTAGAAATCGGTAGTGGTACTGAACCAGCTTGAGTATCCATTACTGCAATAAATATGGATAAACAAACCTGATGATTGGGCTCGATGGACACTATTATAAGAGCGTTCGGTTCATGCAGAAAGATACCTTAAAGCAGGCGTGCGGTATTTGTAATAGCAACTTACATTTTGTAAAACAAATTTATGTAAATACTAGCGACCCGCCCCGGCTTCGCACGGGTTAGCAAATTATACAAAAACCTTTCTCTTGAATCACTCTATCTATTAAAAAAAAACCGACAGACATTCATACAGACAGACATACAGCGGGAAGCGACTTTGTTTTATACTATGTAGTGATGAAGAAGAAGCATAGATGCACTGATGTACCATCGCCCACACTGTTAACTGTCTATCGGTGGATCTTATGCCTTTTGTAATAAGATCTACCGATATACGGTTAAAAGTGTTGCTGTTTGTACCTACTCATATTTGTAATGCCTAAGAGACCTTGACCGGATTAACTTTTCCTGACAATGGTATCCAACTAGATAACAAAACTAAAGCAGTAGCAGTTATGGGAGCCCTTAGCCCGAAAAATGGTATAAAACAGTTATTTCTGTGGTATGTATAAAAGAAACAATCTGGTCTGACCATCGATAGGCCTTATGTAATTGCAATAAGGTCTACGAATGATCAGTCGACAAAAGAAACAATCTTGCCGATAATTAAATTACACGCGCACACTTATCACGGAACACCGTGGCCGTTAATTGGTTATACTCGCTTCAGTGATTGCTCAAACAGGAAAGTTAAAATAAACGTTAAGGATTGTTACGGGTTACTGATTTCATACAAAATATTAATGTGACGTTAACTTCATTAATTTAGAAAACCACAATGGATATGTATGATTAAACTGAGTATATACACTACATGTCAATACTTATATATTGATAAAACAGTTTATACAAACAAAAGATGATTAGGAGCATAAAATTGTATTAGATATTACAAAAAAGTAATCACGATTAACCAGATCATTGATTGATGATGATGACAGAAATATCCTTGTCATAAAATAGCATGATGAAAATAGTTATTTTCGATACAAGTGCGAAAAAGAGGAAATTCGAAACGAGCGGCGATAAATTAAAACACGACCGAAGGGAGTGTTTTAAATCGACACGAGTTGCGAATTACCTATTCGCACGTGTATCGAACAACGTTTTACAGTACATATGGCACTTTAAAGTTTCGACATACGCACGAAAAGTGCTATTTTACGCACTAGTGCGGAAAAGTAGCCCCATATGTACTGTAAACAATCTTTACGTTCTAGCATTTATGAAGTCTTAAGTAGTTAAATTCAATTTACCTCCTTGTATGTATCAAGAAGCCATGCCTTTCACACATTAACTCCGACACCTGTCAACGTAAAATAGCACATATTTCCAAGCATAAAAGTCCATGCGTCAAACCTTTTACACAGTCGCATCGCCCGGAGCAAAGTGCAAGCAAAACCATAAAACTGTGAAAGATGAATCATCGTCAACACTGTTAACAAATTAGGCCGTTGACCCGTTCTGTTACGTAAGCTAATCTCAGATTACGAACGCGTAATCTGAGGTAGCAAACACTCGGGTAGTTTGCTTAATTTTGAGGAATGTGATTTGGTTGACGTTTTTGAGGATTGACGTTGGGTTTTGACGGTTTAATGTGATTTCGAAATTCAATATCGGGATCCTTTTTAGGGTACAATTTTATCGTAGCTTATAAACCCTAGTTTTTTTTCAGCTGTAACTTTCTGCAAAGGCGTGACCTGCGTGCAAAATTGCAAATAGAGAGGTATAGATGGTCAAGCAAATCTTGTCAGTAGAAAAAGGCGCGAAAATCAAATTTTCTATGGGACGATATCCCTTCGCGCCTACATTATTCAAATTTGCCGCCTTTTTCTTTGACCATCTATATGTTACATATTTTCTGATTTGATTTGTTTTCTACTTAATACTTCCGCGCTTCAAAGAATTTAATAGAACTAAATATTTAGTTGGGACAATCCATTCTATGAAACATTTTAATTGTAAATTACATAGCTAAATACAAACAGCAACACTCGGTGGACCTTATGCCTTTGTAATAAGGTTTACGAACAGTGTGGGCGATGGTCCTATCGGCATTCACAACACACAAAAATATAGGTACGTTATTTTCCAGTTGAGAGGATACTAAAATAGATACCTACATCAAGATGTACAACGTCCTCAGTGAGCGTAAATAAATTTTAATTCGCCAATCCACAACATGGTTTCGGCTATTAATCGTACCGGTCAATGACTCCTCGAAAGGTCAGTACGAAAAAGTCAAACACAGAGCCGGCCGGAGACCGGTCGAAAGGCAAAGGACCATCTGTGTGGCAAGCTGAATTAAGTAGATACTTATATGAATGAAGCTACAGTTCTGCATCAGATATATCGGAGCAAATGATGTGTTCATAAATATCTGAAGGCGATTTTATTATAGAGACGTTAGATTGTATGTTTGGATAAATTTCAGTGTCTGGTACAGTTAAAACATAATGGCAGTTGTGACGTGACGATTGGAATTGAAGGTGTGCGTGATTATTCGCTGTTTCGGCTTTTTCATCGTTGATGTCTCAGCCAGTATTGTCACAAGAAATATCAGTACGGTTACCATCAGTTTGTCACTGACATAAACGCCGTCGAGAACGTAATTTACTTTCTATACATCTCGCTCGCACTCGCATATTAGTGCAAACGGGATGTATAGAAAGTAAGTTACGTTCTCGACGGCGTTTATGTCAGTGACAAACTGGTGGTAACCGTACCTAATGTTCAATTGTTAAGAGTTAACTTTTTATGTAACATTAGACACCGCCTGCTGAATCTAGTTTGATCAAAGCTATTGCGACTTATTAGCTAGAAACGTACAGACACTGTGTCTGACAAATGTTCCTGGAGGAAAAATTTGTCTGCTGAAGTCTATCCGCAACCCATTACTCTACTTACCTTCTTAGTTTGCTCCTTCTAATCTTTCGTGTTAGCTCGACATGACTTTTATTATAAAGTTGGTTTAAACAAAATGATCTAGCTGGTTTTACTACTTCCGAATAGTTCCAAATGAAGAAATTTGATTTCATCACGATGAGAAAAATTTTGATGAATCAAGTAAAAAATATTAATCATTAGTAAAATTTTAGTGAATCCCATGACAAGTAGATTATACTAACGGTTATGAACCAGTTTTACTAATTGTATTTACTAACACCAAAAAAATTATCCCTTTTGGAACAACAATACTGTTTACTAAAAACAAGTAAACTTTACTAGAAATTCCAAAAATAGTCATGGAATTTATAAAGCTGAGAAGTTTTATCTATTGTTTTGTTTCGTAGTTTTACTAATCCCGTGACTAAAATTCACAATAGTTTGCTTAGAAACAATAAAGCAGCACTCTTATTTTCAGTAATATTTTTATTAGAAATTACAAATCTATAGAATAATTGATGGGATAGATTCAGTAAGCTGCGATTTGATTTCAAGTAACCATAATTGCAATATACAGATGCGTCCGCACCTGAGCCTGATCCAAGCGATCCAAACGCTATCGAAACGTACCAGACATATTTAGATCCCGTAAGGAACGATCACTTCTTACGTGATCTAAATTTGCGTGGCACGCTCCAATCGCGCTTGAATGGATTGGATCAGGATCAGGTACGGGTGCATCTGTGAATTGCAATTATGGTTACTTACAAGTCGCTGGCCCAATTTTACAGGTTTCTCCGTTATATGTTCAACGTAGTTAAAACTAGACTTAGTCATAGTTCCATTCAACGACACACCACATGCACCAAACATAATTTCTCCGATGAGCTCCTTTCACCGATGAGGTTACAAGCAAAATGGACGAGTCAAAGATGGATACGGAGTACGCGTGCGGGGAGAGGGGCGGCTAGTGCGTTTAGGAATCTTGTTATTAGTACACTTTACTAATATCTATAAAGCTATTTAATATTTACGAAAATAAGAATAAAACTCATAAGAATAAGAAAGGGACTTGTTATTACAAGATTACCAAGTATAGAAATCAGAATTGACTTATAATTATTAATACTCATTTGTAGCCACCGATTTTAATAAATCCCATTTGTATTATCTAGTAATCTTTACGTACTGTAACTAGTACACCATTTATAAACTCAAGGAAAGTTTTATAGAATTTATACAAATCTGTTATTCCGAGTAAAGAAAATTAATTTCACGATTAAGTAAAACTGTTTTGTATTTCCTATTATTTTCTATCGCCTAGAAAAAAAATGTAAAAATTAATAAAGTTTGATAATCCCGTCTTTTAGAAATCAGGTTTTTAATTCGAACAAAATTTTTTCTCTCCGTGATCCCACTGTTACGCAATCTCGGATCCATAAAACCGTTTAATGGGTCTTAAAATGCATCAAATTATGGCGACGGAGTACAGTAAAACATGTGATCAAACAAAATTGGGAGTCTCTTCAACAGAAGACAATGAACCACCTGTTTATATAACTATTGGTGGTCGTTTGCAATGCTAATATTAACCGAGAATTTCGTGGTAAAAGTTTTTACAGCTGTCGCTCGAGTGTTTTTATAATCCATAAAACATTTCCATGTTTCACAACGTTGCACGTTTTTCCTGACCAGAATCATTAATACTATGGAGTGCCATTGTGGCTTCATTACCTTTTTATATATACTTAAACAAAATGTAAAAACAGACAGACCAACTGCATTAAATACCGAATTGATTTCTGGGTAATACATATAAGCCATGGAGTCAAACAAGCATACTTCTATCATATTCATGAATCTATTTGTCGACGAGGACGCGAAAAGGTCTTTGATAAAATCTATTTGGATCAGAAATCTATGCATAAGTGTCAACAACAATGCATGACTTCATAAGTGTCAAATATCAAGCGTCATTTTGACCACAAAGACCTATCTAAATATATCTATACATCCTACGCTCAACTTTCAATAGAGAAAGTTACGTGCTGTATTTTTAACCTCAGCTGTTTAAAAACATGTACAAATAGTGTAGTTGTGACGACAATGCAAATATGTGTATAATGAATGCATAATGTCTACGTGAGCCACTTGATGCGATGCGTGTTTGCGTGCTGGTGCGAAGTTAATGTTCTCATGAGAACACCTAGTTCCATACAAATAGTACATGTATGTCCAGCGTGTATAAGACCCTATTGACAGGATAGTAAGAGCTTGAGAAGTGGACTGATGAGTGTATGAATAGAATTACGGTGTGTGACAATGAGGCTTAATGGAAGGGTGGTATGGAAAATGGAGGAATTATTGTCGCAGACAATGGAATAATAATAATCTGTTAAAAGGCTGTGCAACTTAGTGTAGATGTGGGCCATTTTGTTGCGAACGTAGGTAAGTCAAAAGAAAAAGATGAATGCCCGACCGGGTTGCTCCAGATTTTTTCTTCAGAAAATACTACAAAATAACTACAAGATAATGTTAGTTGCCTTCAAAGCCGGCAACGACGTATATGGTTATTTTGAAAACCATAAGACATCGGTTTGATATTGGTAAGGTAGTGATAAAAGGGTGGAAAATAAAAGTAAGTCATAAGGAATGCGATCGTTACCTATTGCTGTTATTAAAAGAAAGAACTGGTCCATTAAAAACTAAGTATAACTTCCAAGAAATTACTGATAGATCAATCATCAAACGCTAACTATTGTGACATGCTCATGCCGTCAAGCGTCTGATAAAGATTACGAATGAGAATGTTATTAATGGGTAACATATGATATGACGAGGCGTGTTAAGGAAAACAGAGTAGGAAAAATATTTATTGTTTTATGTTGAAAAAATTGCAAATATTTGTTGGTACTGATAGTGATTGTTATAACTAATATAGATAGACATAATAAATAAATAAATCTTAAAGAAACTCAGTAGGTTTTCTATGTGATGCTTTCAGATTAACGGTACCGCATTGTCAGTTGTTTTTGAGCTTTATTTTATAATGAACCATTATGACAAGCGCCTTAATGACCACTTTTGTTTGAAAACGGCACACATGATAGCTGATGATAATAATACGATTAAGGAAACTTAATGCATTTGCAAAGGAGAATTTTGCATATGTGTCAACAAAAAGGTCTAATCAGCTCTAAATTACCTTTATTGGGAAAAGGGAGTCCCCCAAGGCGATTCAATTAAGGAAAACGTATCAAGAACTGAAGGTAACCTGATCTTGCTAATTTTAGGCACATAAATCAGATATTTCGTATATTTTTTTACTCAAGACACAATAAATCGGCATTGTGTACTTTCAGCCATCGCGATAATCGTCGACTGTAGGATAAGATGATTCCTCGGCGATTCGGTTCAGTGCTGGTAAATATTCTACTACCCCATTGCCCTTCTGAGAGCTGAGAACAGTTGTTCTTCCACACAATAGCTAGGTGACCGCAAACATACCAAATTCCTACAGCCACTTTGCAATCTGACCGTAACAATGCATTGTTGCTGTTGCTACAATTGCAATGCAGTATGACAGAATGAGTAATGTCCAGTGGCTGTGCATAAGTTGCTGCATGAATGGACGCACTGTTAACCTAACTGGGTTACTACTGCGTGAACCGTAATGTACGAAAATGTGAAATGTTTGCGTTGAATTGGTACAGTTCTGTGATTTTGCTTGACGAATAGAAGCAAGTGCTTACTCAAGTACCTACTCGCGTTCTGTAGGTATAAATAAATGATATTATACTTCGAATAAAGTCTAAAACGTTTTGTCTCCTGTCTTTACTGGAGGTGCCGAAAAAATATTTACTTAATTCGTTACTCGTTTATATTCCTACAGAATTACCGAAATGCCCAACTATTTAAGTATTGAATATTCAAGGAAAAAAAGCGAAAAAACTGCCGCAGACCAAACCAGTACAAATAAAATATGATAAAAAGATACACGATAAGAAACCTACGCATTTAAATTTATGCGATAGATTTTTTCCTCCTCCAAACCAAACTTGCTATGCAAAATAATACATTCACCGTGTTTTATCAATGGTTTTATACGTCGTCATAGTTCGCAGGACCAAAGATCTTTAGAAGGTCAAAGATTATAGTTCCCAGCGACAAGACCAGAATAGAATTCGGTTATGTTTGGGGAATTCCGACTTTCGTCTTCCTGTTGATATGCCACCTTATAGATGTTATTGAGTCAGAAAACCTAAATAGGACTCAATTCAGAGACGTAGACGATTATGTATTTATGTGATGCCATTATTCACTTACCTACTTACTTATGGCGTTATTCATAAACGGCTGCTAACTTAATCAGTTGATGATCATCGTTTGTCCCTATCTGTCGTTATGCCATAGAGAGGGACAAACGACGATCATCAGGTGATTAACTTAGCAAACGTTTATGAATAACGCCGTTAATCTATAGTATCTATACCAACATCAATCTAGTTAACATCCCGGACACGGGAATTTTCCGGTGAATAATCCCTAATTGCACATCTAACACGCCGATTCCGTTACTACAATGATTACTCGACAAAAAAAGTAATATAGACAGTAGTTTTTGTCGAGATAGGCTTGTAACTTTGTAAGTTAGGAAAATTCCTTGGGGCGTAACAAGCCTACGCGCCTAAAGTGTTATCACGTACAGACAATTTGCTACGAGTTGTTGAGTGAGTACAATACCTCTAAATTTGTTTTTTCAGTATTTCTTTTTTAAATACGCTCAAATGCTATGAAAACTAAAGTGACCCCCTGTTTATTGTGCTTGAATATTTGCATAAGTAGTACGTAGATGTAGGTAGCTACAGAACCTTGTACAGAAGGTTCATAGCCTATCTTTAACTGCCGTAGAATGAAGATGAATAAAAGCAATGTTACGAAATTCAACAAAATGTGATTGATATTAATTTTTACTCTTAGGTGTATTAATAAAGAGCCGAAATACAGCACGAAAGCATTCTGCCGTATACATATACACAGTGCCGACAGTCCGAAAGAGATATAACAACAACAATGTAAGAGATACGCGTACCTATTGTAAGTTCCATTAATTACTTGGTAACTCTACACACGACATGCTATACTGGCTGTAACGTGGTCGGCACTCGGCGCATTGACCCGACGGGATGAAATCTGAACCCACAATGTTTTAGGGTACAAGATCAACATGCGTACAGTCCGCTGAAAAAATATACAGAGTAATATGCTGGGATCGTCAGCCAGAAAAGCCACATATATCGGGACCCATCCTTATTTATATGGTACGGCGTTACGTTTTGACCACTTTGGCCTTCTCTGCCTGTTAGATGCTGACTGGACATACAATGGGTACCTAGAGTCTGTGCGGAAAGAGAAGAGTCGTGGAATGTATGCGGCCCAATACAATCCACGACTCTTCTCTTTCCGCCCACTCTACCTGGAATAACTTACAAATTGTATTGTCTAAAAACTTTTTGTAAGTACCTATCTACAGTATCTATTTGATTTTTTTACCTGCGAGACAACATGTGACAAGTGACAGTGACAGCTGTATTTGATATTGTAGCATCGTTTTGCATACTAAGTAGGTGTTCAATTGGCGGCGATCAGCAAGAAGTGACAGCTATTTACGAGTTTTTTGTTCGCGGGCAAATGTCTTAGAAAAAAATATTTGTCGGCAGTGTCTAAATCAGCGATCGAGGATTAATACATCCATATTTTTTATACACACAATTACATCGACAAGAACATTTTTTACTCGGTAAATTGTCGATCACTAGACAGTTGCTTTCCGCGGTCAGCCAACTACATTAACGTTTGTGTCGTTTGTCGGAGTAGAACAGTTTCTTAGCTTTTGTAGCTGACTGTACAAATTAAATTTCGGTACAAATAGAGTGACTTACACAACGACCATATAACTTATTAGGGACGGGACGTTTCTAAGCATCAGTGGTCGTAAGTTACGTCAGTTCAGATCTGATTGTATGAAGTTTGACAGTTTTTTATGAGATGCCAGCCAGCGCGATATTTTAACTAACCGGATCGTCAATGTTAGTAGATTATCCCTCTGATAAAACAGTAAACGTACAGTACAGTCCACGCTTTCTTCTGTTCAAAGATTCACATGATAAAAAAGTCACCTAGAAGGCACTACTACGCTGTAAAAAAGTTAAAGGATCCTGCAATAGTAGATCAATAGACTTCTACTAGACTAGATCTAGACTTCGCACTAACTACAATGTTTTACAAGTTTTTTTAATATATCATCATCATCATTCGCTTGCCCTTATCCCGTTCATTTGGGATCGACGCAGCATGTCTTTTTAGGGTTCCGTACCCAAAGGGTAAAAACGGGACCCTATTACTAAGACTCCGCTGTCCGTCCGTCCGTCCGTCCGTCTGTCACCAGGCTGTATCTCACGAACCGTGATAGCTAGACAGTTGAAATTTTCACAGATGATGTATTTCTGTTGCCGCTATAACAACAAATACTAAACACAGAATACGGGGCTCCCATACAACAAACGTGAATTTTCACCGAAGTTAAGCAACGTCGGGCGGGGTCAGTACTTGGATGGGTGACCGTTTTTTAGGGTTCCGTAGCCAAATGGCAAAAAACGGAACCCTTATAGATTCGTCATGTCTGTCTGTCTGTCTGTCTGTCTGTCTGTCTGTCCGTCTGTCCGTCTGTCCGTCTGTCTGTCCGTCCGTATGTCACAGCCACTTTTCTCCGAAACTATAAGAATTATACTGTTGAAACTTGGTAAGTAGATGTATTCTGTGAACCGCATTAAGATTTTCACACAAAAATAGAAAAAAAACAATAAATTTTTGGGGTTCCCCATACTTCGAACTGAAACTCAAAATTTTTTTTTTCATCAAACCCATACGTGTGGGGTATCTATGGATAGGTCTTCAAAAATGATATTGAGGTTTCTAATATCATTTTTTTCTAAACTGAATAGTTTGCGCGAGAGACACTTCCAAAGTGGTAAAATGTGTGTCCCCCCCCCTGTAACTTCTAAAATAAGAGAATGATAAAACTAAAAAAAATATATGATGTACATTACCATGTAAACTTCCACCGAAAATTGGTTTGAACGAGATCTAGTAAGTAGTTTTTTTTATACGTCATAAATCGCCTAAATACGGAACCCTTCATGGGCGAGTCCGACTCGCACTTGGCCGCTTTTTTTGCTTGTTTTGCTCTATTTTTTGTTGATGGTGCGGAACCCTCCGTGCGCGAGTCCGACTCGCACTTGGCCGGTTTTCTTCCATACCTCTCTCTCGCCCGTCATCTCATCATTCATCAAATATGTATTTTTCATTATTCAATATTCATTATCCATGTATCATTCGCGCGAAAACGCTACTCCAGACTTTGACCTCCTGACGTAGGTAGTGTGATTACATGATGTAACGTAACTATAACATAACACCATTGTGTCACATCGTCATAGTCATAGTCATAATGATCTCGGTCACTGTACTCGGCAACACTCTTAACTTTACTGGCCATGTTGGATCTTATATCATTGAAATAATGTGTATGAATGCTCATTTATCAAATTATCATTAATACAAACCATGAAACCACATTTCGCGGTCACGGTTAAACGGTGTTTCCTTGCGTCTGCTATTGTATAATTAATGTCTATTAATATGCAATTAATAATGTAATTTTAAGCATTTAAAATAGGATTATAACTTTATGAGAATTATGAGTAAACGTTTTATGCAGGAAACAGTGGTTTAACTAATTAAACCATGAATGATTAAGTAAATATGTAGCCTACAGTAAAATTGTGTAGTTAAGTTATAATAATTATACGCTTGTTTATTAACTTGCTACGTAGCTCGTTATTATTAGGTAACTGTATTTTATTTCCGTTAGGTACCTGTAAATAATCAAGTTAGAAAAGTGTTTATATAGCGGCATAAATAGTTAATTTAATATATAATTAATAATATTTAGATAATTTCCGTATACTAACTACTACTTCTACTGACTTGACTCATTAAACCTGATTTTGCATTTGTCATAGCGTATTTAACCAAAAATATTTGTAGGTACTAAGCGTGATTCTATTAGAAAGGAGGAAATTGAATTGAAAGTTTGAGACGAAAGGTGTATTGGTATAGACTAGCTAGACAGTAGACACCTACCTTTAAATTATGAATAATAAATTAGCAAGTAAATTTGGCATGCATATTTGCAAATAGCAATAGGTGTAAAAATAGCTAGAACATAAAATTTACGTAAACTAAATATAACTTCTTGTATCATTCGAGTGTTGCGAAGCAGCGAATGAGAAAAGCGCGAACATGACGTGACTTCAAACAAAATTGTCTTTAGTAACACTTCCACGAGAGTATAAAGGTGGTCATAGATTACATTGTAGAAAACTGTTCAATTTGTACTCAAAAGTAAATAAATTTTAAACGGAGAGCCCCGGAGAACGGTTAGGGATCCTTAGAGCGACGAAACCTTTCTACGAGTAGAAGTTAGCTATACCGCCACTAACTTCTTCGCATGAGTTGCGTTCTCGCGCGCGACTCCATACATCTTGCGGGACTTCAAGTATTGAATCACGCGCGAGAACGCAACTCATGCTAGTCCTTATAGTACCTAATAAGGCAGGTGTCTGGGAGCTGTTCATCGGTGGAGGTCTAAGTGACAGGCTAGCAAAACTTTTCAGTTGGGAAACTGATATGTATATACTCGTAGTACGTGTCTCATACTCACAGGGCAGGTACATTTTCTGTACTTGGGGTAGTAATTATCAGATAATCCTGAAAATATTTAATACTTACTGAAGTTATAAGAACTTCAACTGGCGACATTAATAAATGCTTACACGGTTACGATACATTCACTCAATATAACAACTAATTAATTAAAAATAACACGCTTAAACACAGGTACAAACAGCAACACTCATAACTGTCCATCGGTGAACTTTATGCCTTTTGTAATAAGGTCCACCGATGGACAGTGGTACCCTTGTAACACCGGAGACCGAAGACCTATCCGCGAAATAGAATATTTCGTTATCTGCATATTAATTAGAGTGATAGAGACGAACGAATGCTTCGCGGTTTTAGCCCTGTGGTGATCATTCTGGTCCCTTCTGCTCTGTGCCGTTGTAAAGCAAATGAGCCTAACAAACCTGCCCACGTCGATTTACCATAAATTATAATGACAATATGCGCACGTCGGCAGTCTGATGTAAATAGTCTTATTGTGGCATCTAAATCTCGCCGTAATAGGATTTGTCTTTGCTCCAGAGGGTTTAGAGTAAGTATATTGATGTGTCGTATAAGAGGGGAAAGAATTTGTGGCTTTCTCTTGTCCTTGCTCTTTCTGAAACCACCAAATTGGGATAGTGAAGTTTCTACAACATTAAAGTAATAAATTTTCCTTATATGCGCATACCTACTCTTTGAATGTCGTTAACTTTTCTACCAAGAATGTTTTATTCTTTCACAGGTGTCTTCATGGCGTAGGTATGTGTACAACTTAGTGTTAATCAGTTATTACTAGTTAGACCTGGCAAGCGTAACAATCTCAGAAATATAAAGTTCGCATTGCTGGTAGTTCGCATTGGTGGAAAAACTGTAAAAATCTTTCATTTAATGTGTCAATCAACTATTTCTTGTTGTTATTCTGTCCCATCAGCGAGGAGACAATAGTGGCATAGATTGTTAGAACTGCTGTGTCATGTTCTACTAACATGCTCAGTAGATGTCCCATTATGGAAAGGTCTTCCAAACTGGAAACTACCATAAAATGCAAGTTTGGTTCATTTAAATACGAAAAACCTAGAATTTTAAGAGTGGCTCAGGATACCGTAACCATAGCAACGTGTGACAAGAAAAAGTTGATTGACCCTAATGCCATTTTTTCTCTTTAGTATCGCTTGAAGAATTTCATTTCAAAGATAAATTTAACATTCTGATTGAAGAGGTGGATTATAGGAAATAGTAAATGAAGGTAATTGGCGTTACTGATACTGTCTTAACATGCAATCTGACTTAGACTTGATTAAACTCTAAAGTGCCAATAAAAACTAATAAGCTCAATCAGATCTTAAATCCAAAGAGTGCTTACGGTCATTCCTCTCATTAAAGTCATTATAGAGAAATCTTACGCAAATCGCTCACACGTGACACCTTTATCAGATATATCGGCTTTCTCGGACAGTTAACTGACAGTTTTCATTGCACGAGGCAACCTGAATCTTCTTTTTACTGCGCCCGGAAAAGGCAGCAAATTGCTGGCTTGGAGTTGTTAGATTCCTTAGTGACACGTTGAGAATAGAGCCTTGGAGACGTTTCCTAAATAGGTAGCCTAAAGTGCTCAATTTACCGATGAATAAATACGGTACTCATCATCAATATTAAGAGGGCCTGGGCCCTCTGTCGTTGCAGCATTTTCCATTCCAGCCTATTCTGGGCTTTCGTTTTTACTTCTTGGTACCACCACCACCATTCTTTTATCCGTGTCATATGATATTCTGGGTCTTCCTCTTCCTCCCTTTTTCTCAATTCTGCCCTCCAGTATGATTTTATTTAGCTCTTCGTGTCGGAGTATGTATGACGTGGATTATTTGTCTTTTCTCTTTGGCCTTCTCTAGAACTTCATTGTTGGTGCGCTTTTCTGTCCAGCTGATTTTGTGCATTCTTCGCCAACACCACATTTCGAATGCTTCATGGTACGGTACTGTCAATCACTTATAGTCCGACTCGTGAGCTCAAAGTACAGCCCCCAACCGGGAGATAGCACACAACTCACACAACTTAGTATGCATGTAGCTTATGCAGGTAAATAGAAGAAGCAATTTGTCAAGGGGGTATTTCCCACTTTCGTATCCCATTTTGCAGTCTTTCATTGTTATTAGAAAAAAGCGGCCAAGTGCGAGTCGGACTCGCCCATGAAGGGTTCCGTATTTAGGCGATTTATGACGTATTAAAAAATACTACTTACTAGATCTCGTTCAAACCAATTTTCGGTGGAAGTTTACACGGTAATGTACATCATATATTTTTTTTAGTTTTATCATTCTGTTATTTTAGAAGTTACAGGGGGGGGACACACACATTTTACCACTTTGGAAGTGTCTCTCGCGCAAACTATTCAGTTTAGAAAAAAATGATATTAGAAACCTCAATATCATTTTTGAAGACCTATCCATAGATACCCCACACGTATAGGTTTGATGAAAAAAAAATTTTGAGTTTCAGTTCTAAGTATAGGGAACCCCAAAAATTTATTGTTTTTTTTTTTCTATTTTTGTGTGAAAATCTTAATGCGGTTCACAGAATACATCTACTTACCAAGTTTCAACAGTATAGTTCTTATAGTTTCGGAGAAAAGTGACTGTGACATACACGGACAGACGGACAGACAGACAGACAGACAGACATGACGAATCTATAAGGGTTCCGTTTTTTGCCATTTGGCTACGGAACCCTAAAAACGGTTGATGTGGTGTTGACACAGGAAAAACTATCTACTTCGCCTAGAAAGGCAGCAAATTGCTGGTTTAGAAGGCTTGGAGGTTTTTGGATTCCTTAGCGACATGAGAAGAGTGCATGGAAGCGTCTCCTTAAAATGTCTCTAAGTGCTCAATTTGTCAATCAATATAAAGCTGCCGTACCTATACGTATTGCATGTCCATTGAACTTGCTGCTTATAAGGAATAAGGGGTTTTTCATCTTTTAGCTGTTTTATTGGCATATACTGTAATTCTTTGGTGAGATAAATTATTTAAGTTCGTAAAATTTATAATAACAACCACTACAAGCTAACCGCAGTCCATCCAAATTACTTTTCAGGAGTGGGATGTCCACATAATATCATCTATTCATATTTAACACTTTGACCGTCAAAGACGTCAACTGGCGCGTGCGGCTACAGCCCAATATCAACCTTCGTGCATTCCGCCAAGGTTCACGATGACGCGTCGCACAGGATAAGTGTGGCGTTCAAAGGGTTAAAGACTTCGCAAGAATTATAGCTTTTATTCCCACAATTCGCAATAAATAATACGTTCATTTGTAAAAAGCCGAGGGCCAGTGTGAATGCAGACTAATTGCTTTATTAAAAGCGAACGATTAATCAAGCGTGAACAGTCACAAACAAGTACACAAACGTCAACTTTATTGCGATGAAATAAGATGAAAAATTGTATACATGTTTCTGAACGGAAAACCGCCTTCTTGATTACTCTTGCCCGCTAATTCCTTTACCCACATTTGTCTTGATCTGAGTTTTTTTGCGTCGTTTAAGAGCAGGAATCGAAATTAAATGCAATAGCTTATTCATTGGCTTGGAGTTGAATTACGGATGCACGATGCACCGTGTTATTTTGTTTATTAAATGGCCATTTCAAATGCGGTTTTCTGATTTCGGAGTTAAGCATGTTGATCCATTTTACCCGCGGGCCTACTATCCCCACCCTACCCAATTCATGTGATAGAATGTGATTGTGATATGTGTGTAGCTTGAGTTGTTGAGTTTGGCAAAACTTGTATATTACCTATAGTTGGTAAAACCAATTTGTCAGTAAATAAAACCACAAAAACTATACTCATCCTTTTTTGGATGCTAGTACTAGCGTAAGACAAAGATAGTATGATTATCTCTGTCTATGTTTGAAATGAGACAGTCCTTTGACAAACTATAAGCACTATTTAAAGTAACGAGACAATATTTATGCAGGTTCTGCGTGTACCATCATTGACAGTATTGACGGATCATTCGTAACCCTTAACGTAATGTAATAAAGTACAAAATTGGTCAGTTAAGTTGCTTTTTGTTCGATTCGCGTGCAACATCTTGTTAAAAAGAAAGAGTAATAATAGGCCATTTGCTTTCTTGAAAGGAACTTAATGAAAACGTTGTGAATAAGTGAGCTATTAAAGTTAACAAGCTACTTTAACTTTTTAATTGATCTATTTATTGCTATTCTTAGGATAACCCTTAGGGTAAATATGGAAGACATGGATTATATTTTGATGAATCGTGTTAACTTTTTTATTCAAATAGAGGGGAATCAAAAACTCAGCTTTGTTTCATATTAATTGTTACCGGATGAAAACATATATTTTGCCAAAGTATGTATATGATACCTACTTAAAGGCATGTGATCATTCAATAGGTAGGTAACTTAATACATGAATTCAATTCAAATTCATTACTTGCGGTTGATGTCTTTATATTTTTGCATAGATACCTAATCAGGTTATAAATAGTTTAAACTGCAACAAACTCGCAACACAAAAAAATCTGTAGTCAACGGTTTATGTTTCAAATCTGCTACATGACGTGGTTTTTGAAACGATTACAGCGCCATTTGAGTTTTCGTTTTTTGCGTTCATTTATTTTTATACGCATACTCAGTTTCACCATTGAGCCACCTTTCTCCGAGCTACCCAGGCCCATCGATCCTAAGTCGTAAATACCACAACTTCGCCCAAGAGCTTTAATTCGACATTTCCATTCACACTCCTATAAAAAAGTATCGTAAATCTTTCCTTAGCTTTCGCTTCATACACTGTAGGCAGTTGTTACTAGCAAGTGGAGATATTGATGACCACGAGATGTACTTACTAGCAAGCTTATAAATAACACAGTTGAAATTTCTATTTTCTAGAAATAATAAATTTTTAGAAAAGAAAAAATAAGGTTATGAAAAACCCGTGTTTATGAGGGAAAAGTTTTTGGCAAAAATTTCATTTTTGGTACAAGCTTTAACGCTGACTGTACTTTTCTTACGACAGACAACTAATACTCATTGAGACAATTCGAAAAACCCCTAACACAATTAGGTTGCGTTGTTTCATCACAGAGTTCCTATGGCCACCTCCTGTCTCCATCATCAGATCAGCTCGATGGTACCATAATATTGCATTGTCATCCGATTTATACATGGATGCAAAATTTCAGGTCAATCGGAAACCGGGAAGTGGATCAAATTTAACTTGCAAGATTTGATTACAGACAGACAGACAACGGTCAGGTGAAAGTAAATAAAAGCTTGTAAAAAAAATGTTTGATAATTGGGTAGGGAATCCTATTTTCCTATAGGAAAGCTCGATAAATTCGGTTATAAACATAGAACAAGGAAAAACAATAAATAAGTGTAGAGGGCCAGAACCAACAAGATTTCAATCTTGGAAAAAAAAGCTAAAAACATGACAAACTTATCGATACAATAATAACTGTAAAAACGCACGCATCCTTGAAGAATTTTAATAAAACCGTCATAAATAGCTCAAAAACTCGTAACATATTGAATTCAAACGGTATTTTTCTACGGCTATAAACATTACCATCGCTGTAAGTAACCACGGGAACCGTGGATAAACAATAATGTAGGGAAACCAATTAAAATAAACCACAATAGTTTAAACGATCAAGTTACATTACAAGTGAAATAAACATCACCATAATTTAAAACTTGAGGCCTCACACTAGAATAATTGAAAAATTTGATCTTTTCAAGATCTCTAAGCTTTTATAATTCATAATTACATTTATGATATATCTTATCTAAAATAGTAAAAATATACAACGTTCTACATGACTTACATCAGCCCTCCATCAGCCACTAAAAGTGGGGTGGGTACTCGTTGTAGGTATAGGTCATACGAGCAACTTTTACTATGGGACCAACCTCGAAATTGCGAAAAGAAAATTGACACTCAGATACAAAATATCAACATCAGCCAGCCAAAATGTATGGAAGAGTCCATTTTTTTTCGATTTCGGGGTTGGTCCCATAGTAAAAGTTGCTCAGGTGTGCCCATCCCAGTTTCAGTGGCTGGTGTAACACCTTGTATAACCTATCATCATAAAAATATAATCGGTTTTTACGAAAAAAGAAATTGTAAAAAGTTTCCATTCCGGGCAAGCAGGTGGGTATGTAATTCCTTATATTGGATTGGCTCTACAATTTGATGAAAACTTAATAATAATCAAATTGGATTGTTAATTGGGGCGTTAGCACGAGTTTGATATAAATTAAATTAAAACAAAACAACAACGCGTGGGCGCATGACATTGACATTGGTGGCGTTAATGAGTCATTATTTACATGCGCGTGCGCGTCGTATATGCGCGTACGTCGATGATAGAACGTGTGATTAGGATTAAGAGTTAGAGTTGCGTGTCTGATAGTGATGGTGTTAATTGACTGATATGACGTTCGTTTGCGGTTTGTTTCGATCGATCGCTAGTTGTCTCAACCAAAATTAGATTGAGAATAATATAAATGGAAAAAAAGTTGATATCCAGGCATTTTTCGAAAATAATATAAATAAGAAGGAATGAAACTTTGAAAAGTTTAGTTAAAAATAATGGATGCGTCTTAAGGGGCCCACTGATTACCAGTCCGCCGGAAGATATCGGCCTGTCAGTTGTTCGGAGCTGTCAAATTTTTGTTCTAACTGACAGGCCGATATCGTCCGGCGGACTGTTAATCAGTGGGACTACCAATAGGTGAATTTGACAGTTTTATACGTCATGACAACGGTGTAACAATCTTACAAATTACAATACCTCTCAGACTAAACATAAAATACCTGACCAGTCTGTCTGATGCGGTCGGTGCAACCCGCTTTTAATCTAAACGTCGTTTAATATTTTCTGTTTCAGATTGAATTTTAATTATTACTAATGATTCCCGTTCAGCTGTCTGTCGTGTAGTGAAAATGACTGATAGAAAATAAACAATGAACTGCCTTATTGTTACCGATACTTTTATCTATACCAGGGATGTTGCGAACATCCGCATCCGCACCCGCAACCGCGGATGGTCCGCATTATTTTCAACATCCGCATCTGCATCCGCATCCGCATAAAATCGATGCGGAGCTTATGCGGATGCGGATGTCGAACAAGTAGGTACAGGAACTTCTTAGCGGCGGCGTAAGTGCTAGGTAATTTCGTCATTGTCATTACCTATAACGTAATCGTCTAGATCCAAAAAAGTCGGCAAAGTTACTGTTTATTAAATATAACGCACCTATATTCTTGCTCAAATACTAAACGTTTCGTTTTTTTTTAATAAAAAAAATACTAAAAATGTAATATTTGACGTTTTCTAAGTACCTAATCTTGACATCCGCATCCGCATCCGCGGATGTGAGCCTTTAAATATCCGCATCCCTGCGGAGGCGTGGGCGTGTCAGGGCGCGGGCCGGCCCTACCATTAATTACAACTATCGTACAGCCATCAGATATAAGAGCGGCCAAGGTGGTCCTAAATATCTGAACACATTCTAACGCCTTGACAATAGAGGTTTGTTCAGATATTTGTGAGCGCCTAGGCCGCTCCGATATATCCGATGGCGACTGTACTGACAGTATCTGCACCGTCAGTTGGTTTGACAGTGCTATTTGAAGGTTTTTAGGGTTCCGTAGCCAAATGGCAAAAAACGGAACCCTTATAGATTCGTCATGTCTGTCTGTCTGTCCGTCTGTCTGTCCGTCTGTCTGTCCGTCTGTCTGTCCGTCCGTATGTCACAGCCACTTTTCTCCGAAACTATAAGAACTATACTGTTGAAACTTGGTAAGTAGATGTATTCTGTGAACCGCATTAAGATTTTCATACAAAAATAGAAAAAAAACAATAAATTTTTGGGGTTCCCCATACTTCGAACTGAAACTCAAAATTTTTTTTTTCATCAAACCCATACGTGTGGGGTATCTATGGATAGGTCTTCAAAAATGATATTGAGGTTTCTAATATCATTTTTTTCTAAACTGAATAGTTTGCGCGTGAGACACTTCCAAAGTGGTAAAATGTGTCCCCCCCCCCCCCCCCCCCCGTAACTTCTAAAATAAGAGAATGATAAAACTAAAAAAAATATATGATATACATTACCATGTAAACTTCCACCGAAAATTGGTTTGAACGAGATCTAGTAAGTAGTTTTTTTTTTATACGTCATAAATCGCCTAAATACGGAACCCTTCATGGGCGAGTCCGACTCGCACTTGGCCGCTTTTTTATTGTTCTCTTTAACGACCATCGGATCGGTAAGTAACTTGAATTACGAAGGAAAATGGATAACCTTTTGACCGACAACTGAAGCTCCCCACTACAGCCCACTATCAACATTCAACTTTCGTGCATTCCGACAAGGTTCACGATGACGCGCCGGACACGATAGGCGTCACATTAAAAGGGTTAAAAACAAAAAAAAATCATTTTTAGTGATTTAAACACTATGTTAAATCTAACTAAGTGGTGACTTAGTTACGAGTATTCTAGTGTTTAGTTAAAATGTAGATATTTATGGTTAACTAATTTCCATTGTGGTGTAGGTATTTAGCAAATACATATATCCAAAATATAGTCTAACGAATAATAATGATGCTTATTAAAGTGACATTAAGTAAAAACTAGCAGTGATGACTAACATGACAAGTATTTATATTTAATTATAGCGAAAAAAATTATGGTTCTAAATTAGAACTTCTAATTGCAACATCCACTAATGAAGTGCCTATCTAGATGTAAACAAAACTTAATATTGATATATTTTTTCAGTACCTTGTTTGTGTCAACACCTCTAGCCACTCACATGCTATTGGCAACTGTAGTTGCCTGCTGTCACCCTTATTTTATTATAATAATAGAGGTCACTGAAAAATATCAATCATGTGACTGAAAAGTGGAAAGCAGATGTGTCGTGTGACACTCGTTATTACATTAATTAATATGATTATAAAGAGATGAGAAGTCAAACGTGTTTTTCTGTATGTACTTTGATAATTATAGTAATATTATTGCTTGATGCTATTAGCAATAATAGCATCAAGAAAAGCATACACTGCATTGCCTATGGCTATACATATTAGGGCAGAGCATCAAAAAGTAGGGAGAGTAGGTATGTAAATGAGCTGAGGCATCTTAAGCTGACTTTTTTTACAAAACCTTTAGAACTAGCGTGCTAAATTATCCCAATTAAATAGGCAAGCCGGTAGAAGTCGAGTTTCATGGTAACTAATAGCTGTTATTACGTTCACTTTAGTGCAGTTGCATTTCAGCCAGATTGCGCTCAATTGGGCTCTACCGGGCATAAATGATGCCATCCTGTGTGAGGAATGTAGGCGAATATGAGTGTAGGCCTGTAGGGTCGTCTGTCTGGCTCCCAATTAGACTGTCGTACGGGAGCTGAGAATAGAAAAGAGCAAAAAGGCCCTGCAGTCTTCATTAGATTGTTCTTAAAAACTTGATCATTGATGATTATATTTATTTCGGTATAGGTACCTACCTTATAGCAATCTGTATAATTGCCCGAGCGACGCGAAGCTCTACGTTTTACCTTGGGCAAAAAAAAAATGGTTTTGCCTGTCTGTACTCTGTAGACCTGAATCCTGATCTGTAGATCTCTCTTCTCTGTAAAGAGACAGAGATCAGAAGATTGAGA
This sequence comes from Cydia amplana, assembly GCF_948474715.1. Lineage (NCBI taxonomy): Eukaryota > Metazoa > Arthropoda > Insecta > Lepidoptera > Tortricidae > Cydia > Cydia amplana. Next base: position 3,694,641 of record NC_086084.1, read on the forward strand.
TTAGATTATTGCGGTTTCGCGATTGGATTCGAAGAAACACTTCATGATCTTGGGACTTAAGTCCCACAGAGTAAGGATAACAGTTGAAAAATATCTTACGTAAGTATTACAAATCAGCATTGAAAAAAAAAAACTTAAGCAGCAGTCATCATGATTTCACGCTTTTCAACGCTTGCCCGCAAGCTAAAACTCCCATCCTCACTTTATTACAAAAGCTACTTATAAGAAAATTGGCGAATCCTTTAATACCCCTTAAACTCGGTTGAAAACCGCTACCAACAAGCTTCACGGTGCATTACGATAACTCCACAAACGAATCAGTAATCACATCATTCAAATTTAGACTTTAACAACAGGCAATAAGGTTTAAGTGTGATAACATCTCGCGGAAAAGACTGGACTATAATCGCCTATGATTATAGTCAGATCGGCAATTGTTAGCACTTTTCGCCACAATTCGCGAGCAAATTGGTCTAAATAGGGAGGAAGCGGGAGTTGCATCCGTGAGGCCTAATTGCAGTGTGGGATGAATTTGAGAAGAATATTAGTTGGGTAGGCTAGGCTAAAGTAGATCGCATTACGTTTAATGTGATGTGTGACGGAAACAGCATGTTGTTTAGTTTTCATGTTGATTCGGTACTTACGAGGGGCGTTCAAAATATTCTCGGTATTGATATCTTACGACCTCTTCTAAAATTTCTTTCGTTACTGGCCGCTAAGGTTTATTCATTGACATTAAAAAAAAGTATAATTCGAACCGAGATGGTCTTTTGTTTTTCTGCAATTGCTGAACAAACATGAACATCATGTGCGAATTGACAATGTTAACTAAATTAGAACATCGATGCGTGATAAAATTCTTGACAAAACAGGGTAAAAATCAAAAAACCATAAAAGAGGAAATGGATTGTGTTTACCGTGAGTCTGCTCCTTCTTTATCTACCATTCAAAAGTGGTCAAGCGAGTTTAAACGCGGAAGGGAGAGTATTGAAGATGACCCTAGACCTGGCCGGCCTGTAGTAGCTACTTCACAAGAAAATATTGATAAAGTGGAAAAACTTATATTGGAAGATGGTCGAGTGAAGGTAAAATCTATAGCACAAGTAACCAATCTCTCTATTGCTACCGTACATGATATTATACATGACCAACTTAATATGTCAAAAGTAAGTGCAAGATGGGTTCCGCGAATGCTGACTCGGCTTCAAAAAGACATGCGTGTAGCTTGTTGTTCCGATTTTATTGACCTGTGCGGTGAAAATCCTGATGAGGTGCTGCAAAGAATAGTTACTGGAGATGAAACCTGGGTTCATCATTATGACCCAGAGGGTAAACAAGAGTCCATGCAGTGGCACATTAAGGGTTCAGCTCATCCCAAGAAGTTCAAGGTCATCCCTTCAGCTGGCAAGGTCATGGCCACGATATTTTGGGATTGTGAAGGAGTATTACTAATCGATTATAAAGAAAAAGGTGTAAATATCACAGGACAGTACTACGCTAACATTCTACGTCAATTAAAGGATGTAATTAAAGAAAAGAGGCGAGGAAAGTTAACCAAAGGTATTCTGCTTCTGCATGACAACGCCCCCGTCCATACTGCTCATATTGCCAAGGCAGCTATTGTTGAATGTGGGTTTAAAACTGTTACTCACCCACCGTATAGTCCGGACTTAGCCCTCAGCGACTTCTTTTTGCTCCCCAATCTTAAAAAGGATCTGCGTGGAAATAAATTTTCTGACGATGAAGCATTGAAGGCGGCAGTGGAGGAGCATTTTTACACGAAAGATAAAAAATATTTTTACGAGGGATTAAAAAAAAAAATTGATCGATCTTTTAAGTGTATGAACATAGGGGGGGAGTATATTGAAAAATAAAAATATCAAACTTTTCGTACTTGTTTGTTTTCATTCTCATACCGAGAATATTTTGAATACCCCTCGTATTATTAGATGACACAATACTTTGTAGAAAACGTATTGTGTTTCAGACGGGCCAGCAATAAATACTCGTATTCATGCATGTACCTATGTCCCCAAAATAACTCTGAAAGTAAGCTCTTTTGAACACAAATACAATTTTATTTTAATTTTGAGTTGAATTTTTCCGCCTCCTTTTGACCTTACATAGTTTCAGAAATAATCTATTGTCCGCCGTTTGAAAGTTAATTTTGCGACACGTCTTTTCAATATTTTTTCTTATCTTTCTGACACAAATTGTATTTCAACGACGTGTCTTAAAATTTATTTCGGAGCGTGAAACTTTGTAACAAAAAATGTGACTGTTTGAAGTCGCAGGTATTAGGTACATTACCTATATCAACTACTTGAAAAAAAAAATAAGATTCATATCGTATCCGACACCCGTGTAAACTATACTAATAAAACCTCATCCACGATGACACAGGAAACACTATAAAAGTCAATTCCTTCCCAAACCAATAAATAATCCTTATCTGCTAATGAAATAAAAATCTCACAAGTATCCGATAAGAAATAATAATTAAAGCCCTTAAAGATTTATAACTTCTTAATGCTACACCCACACTGGCTATCTCACTATCTCAACCCTTGACAGGTACGGAGATCAGATCTTTGATAAAACCTTTCAAATATGAACTTTAGTCGTTTGTAATGAGAGTGTAGAGAGATGGCATGTTAAGAGTCCTTAAATTTGCCATGCCGTCTGTTATGATGTATGGGGCCGGTTTAATGAATGAGCATTCATGTTTTGTTCCTGTAGGACGTGGGACGTGTATGGTTCATAATAAGATGCTGTTGAGTATGTATGAGAGAAATATAAAGCGGCCCGGAACATAGATGGTAGGATCCTAATAGATGTGGTATACGCGTGTGTCCGTGAGGGACAAAACATAGGCAATGCGACGATTGCTACGATTGGTCAAATTTATTTGTTGCCCACCATAATCCATACTAATTTATGGTGGGGAATAAAAAAAGATGGGAGACTGTGATAAGGACACACAATAATAGAGCTCTTGCTGAAAGATGCATAAGATTATCCGATTCGGTCATTTCCCCCCGCCCCTCATGCCTGATCCAGTTAAAATACTAGATTCATGCTCCGGAATGATTAATCGCGACTGACAAGTTCACGTGACTGACAATCGCTATGACCGTCCGATAGATGCGATTGTCAATCGCAGTTACGTTAGTGGAAAAGTTGACAGTTCATATATACCGCTGGATACGAAGATGCTGAAGCTGGAAGCGCTGTTGGCCTAGCGGTAACAGCGTCCGACTTGCAATCCGGAGGTCGCGGGTTCAAACCCCGGCTCGTACCAATGAGTTTTTCGGAACCACCCAAACCTACCAAGTCGCTTTTAGGTGAAGGAAAACACGTGAGGAAACCGGACTAATCCCAATAAGGCCTAGTTTACCCTCTGGGTTGAAAGGTCAGATGGTAGTTGCTTTCGTAAAAACTAGTGCCTATGCCAATTCTTGGGATTAGTTGCCAAGCGGACCCCAGGCTCCCATGAGCCGTGGCAAAATGCCGGGACAAACGCGAGGAAGATGATGATGAAGAAGCTGCTGAAGAGACGGCTGCTTTATTCTGTCATTATTAGTTATTACACTGATTACCTAAGGCAGTAGTATAGTTAAAAATGAAGTAAATATTACTAAAGTGATTTAGGTTAAGTCTCTGGAGAAATAAATAGAGTAGTATAGCTCATAAACTATGGGTTAGGCACATAGGTTGGGCCCGAGGCTCGAGTTTACCTATAGGTAACCATTTATAGCATTTACAGCGGCGGCTATGTATATCTGGTCGCCATCAGATATATCGGAGCGGCTAAAGTGCTCGCCCATTTCTGAACACGCCTCTATTGTCAATGCGTTAGAGTGCATGTTTAGATACTTTTGAGTAGCTTGGCCGCTTTGATATATCTGATAGCAGGCTACGTATAAATTCACGACTTTCTTATCGATCGTACTGGCCCTTTATTGTTTCAATCGATCTAGATTTATAGGCACGGAAAGAATTGAAACGGTAGCAATAATATTATTATAAGCTATTGTTTTTGACCTGAATGCAGCTTGCAATCTTAACTGCAGTTTCTCCGTACAGTCAGCAATAGTAAAAAGCAAGGCATTGTTTTAAAACTTTTGTATTCCTCAAGTGGTTAAATATCGCATGTAAAGGTTACATTCGGAGGAAGACGGATCGCCTGATGTAAGCAACTACCGTCGTCCATGGACACATCACTAGAGGGGTTGCAAGTGTGATGCCGGCATTTAAGATGGGAGTATGCTCTTTTCTTGAAGGTTTGATTCGAAGGTCGTATCCAGAGATACCGCAGACGACAGACAGTTCATTCCACAGTCTTGCTATGCGAGGCAGGAAGTTTCTGGACAAACGCACAATGCTACTGCAGCTGCAGTGGGAAACGAGCAATGACAAATGTCAATGTAAATTTTCTTGATAAATTAAGTTGCTGTCATGCCTGCAGTGCTGTACGATTAGATGTTACAATCCGTCACACATTTTATCAAGGTGGCCCATTTCCCGTTGCTGCAACTCTGCTACAATGCTGCTGCAGTCTTAATCAGGCGGTCTAGCATGAGTTGCGTTGTCGCGCGCGACTCCGGACATCAAGCGCGACTTCAAGTATGGACTCGCGCGCGAGAACGCCGAGAACGCAACTCATGCTAGACCGCCTGGTGTACCTTTATGCACAATATACTACTATTAAGTAATTTCTTAATAAACACATTTACAATTAATACATTACATTAAATTAAATTATTAAAATTCCTTAATTGTTTTAGTTTTTTTTATTACAATATACTTAGTATGTTATGTCATTATCGATCGAGTCATTAATAAAACATTAACAAATGCCACTCATTACAGTCATTAGATTGTGGTCACTTTCAACCTTAAGTGTGCAATTAGTGCTATCTTTGTGTACTTGATTGTAAAAGCACTATTTTGACAATTGTCAACCAATCACATTTAAAGTACCTACCAGCAATATTTGTATAAAAGCAGCAAACTTATTGTATAAAAGGCGGAATTAATGCCAAAAGGCATTCTATACCTGTCAACCTTAAGGTAAAGCAGGGAGAGAAATATTTTAGAGTGTTTCAAACGGTTTATTTTTGTGACGAATTAGTAAGTAATCAATTTTACCCCTGTATATGGCGTTCCGCACATTTTTTTATAAGCAGCACTGTACTTATGGAAGCCGCAGTAGGAATTACCATTCTTGTAAGTACCTAACTAAACGACCTCGCTGCGCTCGATCGACATGTCGTACTCGGCCAGCAGTTCCTTATTTCCCGGCCTTTATAGTAATGTACTGTGTGCTTTACTAACTCAATGTAATAAGCAGCAACGGTAGTAGGTATACTAGGTATATAGTAATGAGGTTATGACATTGTGTTAGAGGAACGGCTATTCTAGGCCTTTTATCATAGTATTTTAGTACTGCGACCATCCTTTTCCGCTGACGAATGGTATCTAGGCCGCTCACTAATATGTATTATAAATTTTTAGACATTATAATCGTTATTTTTCATAGAGCGAATGAATTTAATTTCTAATAGAGATTTTTGGAAAACTAATTAAAATCGGATTTTGGTATGATTACTTAGATAATCATACAAAAATCAGTGGTGTTTTGATTCTTATACTTACAAGAAAAAATTAAAAGAAATACCCACAAATTTAGCATATTTCCATCTTTTTACCACAAACATAAATACTTACCGCGTTTCTTAAGGCCAAAATAAAATCTTTCAGTCTCAAAAAGATCGGCTGCGAAAGGTCTCCTTAGCGGATACGGTTAATCTGACAGGTCGGATGTTTTGACAGCGGCGCAATTACCTGCCACTCTGCGCGCGCATCCTGCGCGGGAGTTTATAGGACAGCGTGGGTCGGGGTTTGAGCTATCAAAAATTATGATTGAAATTGACGTTTAGATTTTTTAAGGTTCAGTGGATGCCGCAAGATAAACGCGGACTTGGCAGGCCCAGATGGAGACGGCGGGATAACTTACAATTATAACAAAATTAATTTAAAATTAAGGGAAATCAATTGGGAGTCACAACTAGATACTAATAATATCGAAAGCGCAGTCAATGACTTTTACACCACTGTAAACAATATAATTCAAGAATTAGTTCCCTCCAAAATCGTCACAAAACCAAGTAGTTTTCCGCCCTGGTATTCCCGCAATCTTATCAAGTTTATTAAGAAAAAAAACAAGATACACAAAAAATGGAAAATATATGGACGAGTAGCTGACTATAACGCTTTTTCTAATTTACGCTGTAAAATTAAAAAGGAAGAAATTTCTTGCTACAATTTATTTTTATCTAGGGCTGAAAATAATATAAAAGTTAACTCTAAGTCGTTTTGGTCATTTATAAAATCCAGGAAGGATAGCTCTGGTATTCCCGATTCGCTCTATCTAGACAATATTACGGTAAACGATGGAATCAGCACGGCTAATTTATTTAATGACTTTTTTCATTCAGTATTTGAACCTATTCATTCTTCCTTGCCTAGTGTCAATAGCCCACAAAACTGTGTTATTAATAGCGTCCAAATTGACGTACCTCTGGTGGAAAAATACTTAAATAAATTAAATGAATCCAAAGGCAGTGGCCCAGATGGCATTCATCCTGTGTTTTTAAAACGTTGCAGTGAATCTCTTGCATTACCGGTATGTTTACTCTACAACATTTCACTTAGGTCTGGGTCCTTACCTAAAATCTGGAAAAAATCTATCATTGTGCCTATTTTTAAAAGCGGTGATAAACATAATATTAGAAACTACCGTGGCATTTCCAAATTATCAGTACTTCCTAAACTATTTGAAAAAATAATTTATGACACGCTCTACCCAACAATTAGACCCATGTTAATAACGCAGCAGCATGGTTTCATTAATAAACGGTCAACCGAGTCTAATTTGTGCGAGCTACTTGATTATGTCTTGAGCGCAATGGACAAGAATTATCAAGTTGATGCTATCTATACCGATTACTCAAAGGCATTTGATAAAATTTCGCACTCAGTCTTATTAAATAAACTTGAAATGGTCGGTATACATGGAGACTTGTTGCGTTGGCTTACATCTTACTTGCGGGATAGAACTCAAGCAGTTACTATTAAAGGATACACCTCTAGTTTTGTGCCTATTACGTCAGGGGTCCCGCAGGGGTCGCATTTAGGACCACTACTATTTAACATATATATTAATGATGTCATTAACTGTTTTTTAAATTCTAAAGTATTATTGTATGCTGACGATACTAAAATATTTACCGTTGTGAAGTCCGAAGCTGATTGCATCAATTTGCAGGATGACCTTAATAGATTGAACAACTATTGTTTATGTAATAACCTGTATTTGAACATAAATAAATGTTCGATTATTACATTCACGCGGAAGCTCAACCCTATAACATTTAATTATACTATTGGTAACCAACCACTTACTAGAGTTACTGAGGTTAGAGATTTAGGAGTATATTTAGACAGTGAAATTCAATTGGTTTCACACACAGATAAGATTACATCTAAAGCTTATAAAATGCTTGGTTTCATTTTTAGGCAAAGTAGAGATTTTAAATGCCCCACAACGTTACTTCTTTTATATAATGCATATGTGAGGTCAAATTTGGAATATGCATCTACAGTTTGGAGTCCCCACTTTTTAGTGCACATCAATTCATTAGAACGTATTCAAAAAAAATTTCTTAATCGTATGAAGTATAAATTCAAATCTTTTAATCCCGATAATTTAGAGTCCTTACAAGTGAGAAGAGAAAAGCGAGATGTAATTTTCTTATACAAATTATTAAATAATTTAATCGATTCAGAAGATCTTCTCAGCAAGGTGGTATTTAGATGTCCTACGTATCGTACAAGGTCCACTGCTTTACTATCCGTTCCATTCACTCGCAAAAAATATGTAAACAATAAATTTTTAGCAAGAGCATGCAATATATACAATAAGAAATATTCACACATTGATTTGTTCCAGCATAAGTGTAATAGATTTGTTTCTGTCATCAGACAAAATAAAAAATAACACATAATTTGGCAAATTCCGTTCATTCGTAGCTTGTAATAAAATAATAAAATTGTAATCTGTCTTGTTCTAATTGTTATTGTATTGTATCTATTGTTTGAAATTTCAAATTCTAAATTCTAAATTAAAAATTGTGCTTGGTATTTTCCAAATTCTAGATTATGCTTGTTATATTTTTAATCATGCTCGTTACTGAATGTTACTGTTACATTCTACTTTTAAATTCAAAATAATTAATAATTGTACTTTCTTTCTCGGAGCAAAGGAATTTTGTAATAACTATAAGTGGAAACTGTTTTGGCTTATGTTCTAACTATATCTTTTACCTTATTGTGTTATTATGTGCTGTATGTTTCCCGAATAAATAAATAAAAAATAAATAAAAAATTAGACACTTTCCTCAATAACTGGCAGGAAAAGCCGTGCCCAGCAGTTGGACACTATAACAGGTGAAAAAAATGGTGGTAATAGTAACCTGTACCCTGCATGGCCTCCAATTGGGTACCTATCAGGTGACTGACCAGTGGTGGAACATTCAGAGATGTCAAGTTAAGGTCAGTGTGGCTAATTTCGTCATCGATTGGTACAAATCTAAAGGTCAAATGATACTAGAAGTTAGGGCTAGTCCGTGCATGACATACATGAGTGGAATAGTTTAGAACTTGTTTTAATAAAGATGTCTTAATAAACCAAGTATAAAAACGTGCATTAGTGCATTACTACTCTGTGACCTTACATAACTCTTGTTGCATATACTATAAGGTTCAACATTGGTCAATGAAGAGTGTTGCTGTTAGGAGGCATTACGACGCCGTTCTATCATTAACGCCATCATAAGCGTAATGATGATGACGGAGATAAAGTGGTTAATCATACAAGTTGCGGCTTTTTGTACTTACATTTTCTTTTAATCTGGACATATTTATGTTCTTTTTACTCAGAATGACGAATTCTTTAAAGACGTATCCCAAGATTTTTATTTCCATTCCGTTACCATTTTTATAGACTTTGTATGATTAATTGATGATAAAACAACGGAAAGATCGAAGTTAATGAAAATATTGGTGCTATGCAGCCTCTTCTACAGTTTAGTAAATGTCACGATGTGGTGTATTCTCTAGGTATATAACGTTTTATACAAGTTATACCACAACGATATGCTCGTTCTGAATGAAAAGATCAGGCTTAAGCTGATGTGGCTTGTCAGCTACGGGCCTACCTGGTTATTATTCCACAAGACTCACAAGAGTTTAACGTCCATGCTTCAAGATTTAAACCTTTTTTTAAATAAATTTAGCTTATATCAGCCGTGAGACATTTTTTATTATTAATATAACAACCACATACAAGTTTTATGAATGAAGAGATTAAATCGGTCAAGTTTTTGGCTTTAGGCAACGTAAGGTATTTTCTTATTCGTGCATCAAAAACATGACATGTCTTACGACAACGTCCTGACTTATTTGTGACATGTTTGTGACAGTAAAATCCCTACTGAATAAGTACTTAGACCTGCATGAGGTTATATTTATTAATAATACAAAGAAATATCTGTTTAATTACATTAATACTACAATTATTAGATTAGGTACATGGATTAGTGGGACGTATGTGACTTAAAAATTGGTTAAATATCTAAGTGCAAGTTATTCTGGGTACCTAATATCCATGTTCATTGTTCATGATTACACTCTATAATGATGTACCCATGCTTTATCTTTTTATTGCTTCCAAACATCTTCCAAGTGTATATTTATGACTCTATAACTGCACAAACGAAAGCTTTTTCTTTAAAATCCTTGGCGCCACACGCCTACGCAAACATTAGAGACCGCATTGTACGCTTTTTACAGATAACGTGAATTTATAGTTTCGTATTGTGTAATGTTTTCTTTGAGGGATCATGGGTGGTTATCTGGAGGATATTACACTTTTTTTATCTACATAAGTACACACTCGTATGCCCCGACCCCCGACAAATTAGGCACATAAAACGGCGCATGGCCATAGAAGTGATGAGTAATTTCTGCTGGCCAAGTTTATTGTCACATGTGCTATAGAGTATTAGGAGTACCGCCTAGCCAGCCATTATTAGGGCTCACGATAGGCAACGTCCATAATGTTTATTTAGGGTCGCCGTAGACTATATACAATTTACATTTAGATACCTAGACTTTTCTTAGGAGACTTTTAAGGAAAATAGACTTCAATCATTAAGGGGCCCACTGATTAACAGTCCGCCGGACGGTATCGGCCTGTCAGTTGTTCGGAACTGTCAAAATTTTGTTCTAACTGACAGACCGATACCGTCCGGCCCCTTAATGATTGAAATCTACTAAACTAACCTAGTGTCCGAGTTATCGTATAGCGACCTGAACTAGGATTAGACTTGACTTTAATTGTGCTGTCAACAACATTGTTTACAATAGGCAGATTATTGTTTACATAATATGTCCTATCTATCTATCGCCACTATAAATTAAATTTTGAGGCCTGTCCTGTCAGTGTGTCATTTCAAAACATTTTGTCTCATAACGCCACTTTCTGACACCAAGCGTCTTGAAATTTGATTTTTAAGCGCCGCGGTCGACGATAGATTTGACACGTTGTAAACAAACTAAAAAATGTTTTGAATAGGGTTTTCCAAATAGTTGATTGATGTGCGCCAAAAAACGTGGGACATGTAAAATATAACAAAGCCCATTTCTACTATTTTAATTGGCAATTCGCCAAAATTACGCGTACCTATCTATCTATTCGATATACGAAAATATCGACCGATTGCCGGTTGCCTAGGGGCCCGATTCGGAATATGAACTAGACAACTATTAGATGTCCATTAGACAACACCAAGATACGATAACGATATTTTTAAGATCTAGCCTGTCAAATTTGACATTTCCGTGATTCTGGAGATACTCTTGAACGATTTCCACAAGATATTATTACGATATTTTAACGTAAAAGTGACATTTGTTGCCCGAATTGAGCTGCAAAAGAGAACTAATTGAAAGTACAGTACCCTAAGAATATAAGAGGGTAAGTACTGTTTACTGTTAATAGTGCAAAATAGGTATGAATATGAATGTGGTCGCATTAATGAAAGTGAGAATATTGGCTTATAGTTCGTTTTTTTTTAGCATTAGAAAGAACTTGCAAGAAGGTAAGCGATTTTGACGTGACTTAATTGAAAAACGCTTTTTTAAAATCAAAAACTATTACTTATGAAAGCAGAAGAATATAAATGATCGTAATTGTTACATATTTGCCGTAACTTATTTTTAAAATGTGTTTTTCAATTAAAAGACACACCAAGATTGTTTACCTTATTTCTAATGCTAAAAAAACGAACTATAGCTACGTGCGAAGTGTATGGTAGGTAGGTAAGTTACGTGGCTTGACATTTGTAAACTGTTAAAAAGCGGCCAAGTGCGAGTCAGACTCGCCCATGAAGGGTTCCGTATTTAGGCGATTTAAGACGTATAAAAAAAAACTACTTACTAGATCTCGTTCAAACCAATTTTCGGTGGAAGTTTACATGGTAATGTACATCATATATTTTTTTTAGTTTTATCATTCTCTTATTTTAGAAGTTACAGGGGGGGGACACACATTTTACCACTTTGGAAGTGTCTCTCGCGCAAACTATTCAGTTTAGAAAAAAGCGGCCAAGTGCGAGTCGGACTCGCCCATGAAGGGTTCCGTATTTAGGCGATTTATGACGTATAAAAAAAAACTACTTACTAGATCTCGTTCAAACCAATTTTCGGTGGAAGTTTACATGATAATGTACATCATATATTTTTTTTAGTTTTATCATTCTCTTATTTTAGAAGTTACAGGGGGGGGGACACACATTTTACCACTTTGGAAGTGTCTCTCGCGCAAACTATTCAGTTTAGAAAAAAATGATATTAGAAACCTCAATATCATTTTTGAAGACCTATCCATAGATACCCCACACGTATGGGTTGGATGAAAAAAAAATTTTTGAGTTTCAGTTCGAAGTATGGGGAACCCCAAAAATTTATTGTTTTTTTTCTATTTTTGTGTAAAAATCTTAATGCGGTTCACAGAATACATCTACTTACCAAGTTTCAACAGTATAGTTCTTATAGTTTCGGAGAAAAGTGGCTGTGACATACGGACGGACAGACAGACGGACAGACGGACAGACAGACAGACAGACATGACGAATCTATAAGGGTTCCGTTTTTTGCCATTTGGCTACGGAACCCTAAAAATGATATTAGAAACCTCAATATCATTTTTGAAGACCTATCCATAGATACCCCACACGTATAGGTTTGATGAAAAAAAATTTTTGAGTTTCAGTTCGAAGTATGGGGAACCCCAAAAATTTATTGTTTTTTTTTCTATTTTTGTGTGAAAATCTTAATGCGGTTCACAGAATACATCTACTTACCAAGTTTCAACAGTATAGTTCTTATAGTTTCGGAGAAAAGTGGCTGTGACATACGGACGGACAGACAGACGGGCAGACAGACAGACGGGCAGACAGACAGACAGACAGACAGACATGACGAATCACGATCATGATGAATGATCTATAAGGGTTCCGTTTTTTGCCATTTGGCTACGGAACCCTAAAAACTGTGTCCCATAGCCGTTAGGGCTGCCAGGCGCCGGGATGTCTACCGCGAAGACCGAAATCGAAGAAACGTTATTCGTATCCTTTCGTATCGTATTTATCGCCCTTGCATTATTTGTGGCAAGATCGCAGAAAAACGTTTTCTAATTTTGTTGCTGGCGGTAGCTCCCCAGAGCGACTATCTCGCACACATTCAATTAGGGAATGCTCCCGTTTGTATGTCGAAAACCGGGTATTCCCGGTACCGGGAAAAGATAAAAACTAGCCTAAGGGAAAACCTGGGAAATTTCACAAGTCAAAAATAGGAGTATTTCACTTCAGTGTCATGTTAGGCGTTGACGTTATAATTATTACACAAAACCGCAATACAAAAGGTTTTCTAGCCTAATATGGCATTCGAATATTGCTGTCACTTGTATGTTATTTTTATACATAATACTATTATTGGTGTGTAAGTTTGTAGGTAGGTACAGTCAGCAGAGGAACACAATAATATTTACCTACACATAATAATTTTAGATATTTTATGTTGTTTTTATTTAAACTAGCTATGCCCACAGCCTGTACGTTCGTGGAAGTTTCTTCAGTAGATTCAAAAGATATATATCCTGATAGTGCACTGGGCAAGTATCCCAGACTCCCCCTAACTAAACTGTTTAGCCTAAAACATGTTTTATGCATAAGTACCAATAACAAATATCTGTTTAATAGCAGAATTAAACCAAATTAATCCAGGCCCAATTAATAAAAGAAATCACTACAGAATGTTTTATAAATTACAATTATGTACAGTCAGCAGCAGAGGATGCTAAGCAGGCCAGGTGTTCAAAATGATCTTGACGTGACTTTCTTGTTAAGATAATAAGAGAATGTTAAGGTAATTTTGAACAGCTCGCCCGCTTAGCAACTTCTGCTGCTGACTGTACTAAGGCTTTATACACACTACAAACAAGGATCTAAATGTGGCTTTCCAACAGAGAAGGGCCCTTATACGCTTCATGTGCAATAAGGACCTTTCTGTAACAATTCCTGTTGGAATTTCAGATGAAAGCCACAAATAGACATATCTCTTATCAGATATCTTCTCATCGAGGAAATCAGTATGTGATCAATATAAACATTACTTAAATTCTAGTCCGTAAAAAAAGTATCTTACAGCGTCTAGTACCTAAATACTGTATTACCTATAATCATCGAGAAAAGTGTCAGCTTAGGGTCATTCAAGATAACTTTTAAGCAAGCATTGCAAAAACTTATTTGTAAAAGATTTGAGGTTGATTATTTTTTGATTGAGCTCATAACTTAATAATTAATTTAACCACAGCTCCCATACTACATATTATTAATAAGAAAAGGTAGCCATATAGTTAGCATAATAAGCTTACTTATTTATTAAAATAGGTAGCTGTGCCTTTAACACAGGTATTTGTTACTTAAAAAGAGGCGCCAACACTTACAACTGTATAAGTAATTCCTAAACCGAATAAACATTTTTTCATTTTTCAGGTAACCAAAAAATACCTCAGATACAATAAAAGTTACCTAAATTTAAGATTTGGTTGATAGTTGATACCAAAACTGCACTTATTTATAGCAAATTAGCAATGAATGTGATGGCAATGGGATAAGTTTCTCAGAAAGCAACAGGACAGGGTCATCCCGCTGCACTGTAACACAACTAACACAAGCCCCTCTGTGCTGCGTGCAATGTGTGCACAAATTGTACGCTAATGTGATAACTGAGTGTTTGTTACTGCACTAATGTTTACTAAGGCTTATGACATGACCGCCTAAAAAGATATAAAACAGTAAAAAAAATTTAAGTTTTAGTTTATTTGCTTGGTATTTTTAACTCAACTAGGTATTTAAAGTACAACTGTACTGTAGTACAATGTTATTTAGTAGGCTGATAACGAAATCAATTAATTAATAGACATTTATTTCAATTTAATGACAGTTGTGTTATGATATAAGATATTATGTTAATGACAAATATGTTACTCTGATAAACTTGTAATATACATTGTAAGATGAAATAATATGGAGTTTATAAACTTTACCGATAGGTACTAAAAAGTAAAATTCAATGTGGAAGATGCACGTGAAGTGTTTAGTTGCAAATTGCAATAGGTATTCTAGTCAAATAACAAGAGCACATTAAATAATAACTGCAATACAATATTGCAAAATAATCATGTACTGATGTTTCACACAATACCTTAATTATTCCAGTTTAACCTTAATAATGCCGACTTCATTAAAAAAAGAATAATAAAGCAGAAAACTTACTGCAAAACAGAATGGCGAAATCCATTATGATTTTTCGGAAAATAAACTTGGAATCACGATTCATTGTGATCGAATGCGTACGCGAATTTACTTTTCGATCGTTTATATCCATTACAAGTCTTTTTAAATTAAATTACAAAGGTAAATATTGAAATTCACTAGCACGGAACGTTACGAAATCGGTACGAGTGTCGCGAGCGTTTTGAACTTTTGACAACACGCCACACGTCAAACACGAAACGCGTGCGCGCGCAGACTGCGGTGTCAGCGCGATCGGACAGACGGCGCGTTTACGAAGTTCACTACACTCGAGTGGAGTAAGTAGTAAAGTAACATTTGGTAACATTACTTATGTGATATTCTAGAAAATAAATGATAAAGGCTCTCTTGATCATTCAAAAACTGATGAGATAGTCGCATTTTATCCACATGTGTGGTAAAGTATTCTGATGCAAATTTTGAGTTGTTTCCTTGTGTTGGCTAGTAGAATTGACTTTTAAACGATGATTAAGTATAAACATAAACATAATTTATTTAAAAAACACGTATTACGTGGTTATATTCATATAAATCAAAACTTAAAAAAGTTTTTTTAACCCTCGTGCCTTGAAATCCTCGCAACGCTCAAGATTCCACTTTTCGAACCACTCGCTACGCTCGTCAACTATGTAACTTTGCTTCCTTGTCAAACAAATAACTAAGATTCCAAAATCGGAATAGTTCTACAAGTGGAATCTTGAGCGTTACGAGGGTTTCAATAAACGAGGGTTACACAAACAAAAATGTTCGCCACGCCAACGCCAGGAAGGAAATTCCTTAAAATTATAGTGCCTCATACTCATAATGCCTCATAAATAATACATGGATAGATAGTAGGTATATTGCCTATTAAACTAATTTATTTAAGACATTTCAGTTATATGTAAATTTGGATCAACTTTAATTTAAAACGTCTACTTAGTACTTAGTGAATAAAAAGTAGGTACTTAGTTCTAAGTTCTAATCCTAACCATTGGCTGATTGATTCGTCACAAACATTTAAAAGCTGTGTTTCCACGGCTAATATCCCATCCCATTCATACTTTAGTACCTAAAATAATCCCTATATAGGGTTTGTTCCCTATTTCCAGGGAGCAGGGTTCAAAATTGTATATTTGATTCATTATAATAGATCGCGCAGGTGTCATCAATAGCTACCGATTACTATTATTAGGACGGTCGGCATTCCTTTAATTTTTTTTGGAAAAATGCAGTAAAAAATATATTGAATGGGTCTTTGGTCGCCTCCGCTCTTCTCATTCAGTAGAAAGAGCAGACTCATTGGAGTAGAAACGTTTGATGTCAAAAATATATTATGTATGTAGGTAGGTACCTACCGATTCAATAACCGCGAAAATCGAAGTTCGTCAATAGGGATGATGACACATGTTGAATTTTATAACAAAATCTAGTAAAATAGATAGCAAACGAGCAATTTATCACAATAATGTGGATATTAAAATAAAATATTGAAAAATTACATAAATACAGGACCTGAAAGTTTCAAAATTTAAGTTTTTTTTAACTTCCAAAAACGATAAAAGTAAGGGTACCATTCGATTCCTTACATTCCATCCAAAAAAATATTGTATAGCAACTATATACATAAACGCAATATATCACCGACAAAAACGCAATTTTCTTGTTTTGTCCATACTACAAGATGGGCTCCCAGATACCTTGACGTCACGGCCTCTCGCCGTTTTGTATAGGGCGTTTCGCGAGTGAAGTGCGACTGTCGGCCTTTGACTACAATTTCTGACTTTTGTGTTACTTTAATGCAATGGGTCCCATATAGACATTTGATCCTAAAAACAAACCCGATCGATTGATACCATAAATGAAAATTAGTCATGTAGCCTATTGCGGGCATTTTTCTCTGTCACTTTAATTACTTACGTCTTAATGAGAGTAAAAGAGAAAGATACCCGCAATTTGCGAAATTCGGTTTTCGCCGCCTGGATCGACTCTACTATGGTATCTCTTTGCATAGGATTTACCTACTACATTACATACTTACTTACAAAGAGAATTTGAATTTAACACTCTATTTTGTACATATTTTTAATTTGTACGCGCAAAAAAAAAACTATAGAACAGACATTAGGGGAAATACGGACAAAATGGCATATACGGACAAAATGACATAGCGGGTTTATTTCGAATTTGGCGGGCTATAGCGAGGTCACGAACATAACAACACGTGACGGCGGCCATTTTTACAATCCTGCGAGACACCCAGCGCCATTGGGTCAGTCTCTTTGAAGTTACGAGTGAGAACGTGTTTCGTATCCACAAAAATTTATTTTTCACCTCAGCAGCTCGAACAAGGGTAGGGCTTGCAAATATTCGAAACTTTCAGATATTCGAATGTTCGACTTTTTCTGACGACGTATTCGAATATTCGAATAATTATTCGAATATTATAAAAAATAAGAAAAGGAACGAGAAATCGGTTTATTATTGTTTTATTCAAAAGCTTTTATCACATATTGCTAAAACTAAGGATATTTGGCAGAAATCCACTTAATTGACTAGATTTTATCATCCTACTATTTATAAGATGCCCACATTTATAAAAAGAAGTAAAACGCCAAAATTATACGTATTTAATATTTCTAGATAATACTTATTATAAATGCGTCGTTGCGTGAAATAATATAACTTTAACCATCCAAACACCTAGGTATGTAGGTAATTATTTTCCGATTTAAATTAACTTGTAATCACTCAGAGGCCTGTAAATAGGCCTTTAATTTCATTGTATTTTGAATCTTTATTGACTTTATTTGTTTTGGCAAGAATTCCTAATGGTCGGCTAATTATATAATATTGGAATATTTAAGGGAAAAAGTTAGTTGAGTACTGGGTGGATTATTCGTCAGCTAAAGGTGCATGGTTAGATTACCAAGTTAGGCAGGCTTGGTATGATTAAATGTGAGAATTGCGATAAGTGGCAAGGTTTAGACTTCAAAAATACGCTTAACGTACGCTTGTACTGAATAAACAGAATGACCCTTTAACTTAAAACTTACGCACCGTAAAAATAACATACTTTTTGATTTCGTTTTCTTTTAAATTGAGTTAGGTTTCACTGTATTCACGAAGTCTATCGAGAGGAATACAGTAAAAATATTATTTCCTTCGTATTTGGGTACCTACCGTTCCTCATTCACTGTAAATACCCGTAAAACACACAGAAACTGTGACTACAGCGGATGACATAGATTTTTTTTATAGTAATAAAAAATATTCGAATATTCGAAACCTGAGCGGCCGAATATTCGAATATCAAAACAGGTCGAATATTCGACAAATTCGAATATTCGAATATTCGAATTGCAAGCCCTAAACAAGGGTACTTTGATTCTTAAAAACAGTGAGCAAAATGCGATTTTGCTCACTGAGTGAGACAAAATGACATTCAAGTGACCTTTATAGTCAAATGTCATTTCAACATGCGGGGTCTAATAAAAGTTCGAAATACTTGGGTTCCATTATCTCTGTCCCTTTCACACTGTTAGCAAAAAGAAACAGACAAAAAAAAGTTAAAACGACATTCAACAGTATATTCACGGTTTATAATAGACCCCCGAAAAACTTCAGACCGCATCGTTCCAAACCACGTACGAGTATGAAATCTTAATAATTAATAAATAAAAATAAAGTTTAAGATTTAATAAAATACTATATTTTAGGTATTTTATTGTACAATTAATAAGCACTCGAAGAAATATCAAACTTTGATCACTTGTTGTACAAATAACTATAGAATAATGCGACTCCACAGTCAAACAAATGTAGTTTTGTGGAGCTTTGTCCTTAACAAAAAAATTGTAACTTTTGTGTAATAAATAACTAAAATAAAAATAAATAAATAACTATTATTTATGGATTTCTTCGGATTTTTTGTGAGTTTTGTGTTAAATTTGTATATTATATTTACTAAAATTGAAGACTTATTATACAGTGTGTAAGTCAAATACGGGCAATAAATTAAACCAGATATAGAATTTACCCGTCTTATCATTAATTAAGATGTTTTTTTAAGTTACACTTAATTATGACCCCGTGATTAATTTTTTCCACATGTACCGAGCAGTAATGTACTGTAAACATTAAGAAACAAGATGATAATGACATTACGAGATACGAGCTTTTCATAGTAACTGCCAACAAGCGTTGACAGTTACTTTAAAAAGCTCGCATCCCGTAACGTGTGTGGTGTATTACATTGCGGGCCGAATTATTTTGTATGGTTATAATTTTCAATGCATTTCTAAGTAAAATCTATCTCAATATACTTTTTAGGTCCTATGCTAACCACCGTTTAAATATTCGCCCGTATTGGATTTACACACTGTATACACTTGTGATTAGAGTTAGTATTAATACCTACAATTTTCAATCGATTTAATTAAATATGATTTTTAATGTTTGTTGTGTACATTTGGGCAAAATGACATGCCTATACGCTGGACAAAACGACATAGTGTTTGTCATGTTGTCCGTGACGTGTGTCGTTTTGTCCGTAGTGTTTCAATTATTTACTTTTGATTGTTACTCTCTAGGAGAGATGCCGCGGGAGCGTCAATTTGTTCAAACTATCGATTCCAGCTCCGATAATGAAGAATGTGCCGCCGAAAACGAGGATGATGAAGACTGCCCCTGCATTTATTGCAATGATCTTTATTCGCGGTCTAAGCCGGGAGAAAGCTGGTTAAGATGCATGAGTTGTTTTCGTTGGGCTCACGCCTCTTGTGCTGATGTCTCAAAGAAGACTAAAAAATTTATTTGCGAGCTTTGTTCTTAAAATTTTGGTATGTCATTATACCCATATTTAGTGTGTCATTTTGTCCATATAGTACTAGATCTTAGATCCCGTTTTCTAAGGGGACCTTGCATTTTGGAGACAAAGCAAACCGCTTGGAACAGGTGTTCCTGGGGGTGATCTGAGCTAATTTCGCCCGGTTGCCGAGAGGTCCCCCCCAGCAGGTGGGCAGGGGAGGGGGGGGAGAAAAGTGCCTCCGGCGCGCCTCACTCTAAATTTTATATCTGCATACATCTAGCAACTATATCAAGTTTGGTGTCTTTTTCGTATAATTTGAGGATGGAGAATTCATTTCTCTGACTAAACTTTCACTCACCCATACAAAAAAATCGAGAAATTCAAAATTCAAAAAAAATCTTTACACTTTTTTTTTTGAAAATCCTCTACAAAATTAAAACTATGAGGATCTGCTCTAAAAAAAAATACATGTGAATAGCCCAGTTATTCTACTATATAGAATAATTAACTTATCAAACATTTTTGACTAATAATTGTATTTTTAAAAATGTTTTGTGTCGCACGGCGGACCGTGCTGAAGTAGGTATACCTACACGCATTTAGTTTAGACACGCATTCACTTCAAAACATTATCCAGCATAACGCAAGTAGGTACAGAAAGTAAATATTTAAAACAATAAAGGAATTTACAATAAGTACGATATGACTGAATATTGGATTATCCTATGCAGAATGAGTTGTCTACCTTCTTCTTCTTCTTCTACCTAAGCCTTTTCCCATTATCTGGGGTCGGCTCTCCTTGTCCTCTTTCTCCACACAGGACGATTTTGTGCAGTTCCGGCATCAATATTTGTGTTTTTCAGGTCATTTTGGACCGTTGTCAGCCAAGTAGCAGGGCGTCTTCCACGGCCCCGTTTCGTCATTGGTAGATCCAATGCCACTCGCACCATGTGATCAGAAGGCCGTCTGAGTACGTGGCCGTACCAGCGTAGTCGCTTTTCCTTTAGCTTTTCTTCAATAGGAGCGATTTTAAAACTGCCTCTCACGTATTCGTTGCGGATCCTATCCCTCCGGGTGACTCCAGCTGACCAGCGAAGTATGCGCATCTCTGTTGTATGCAGTTTTTGAACGTGTTGTTTTGTTGATGCCCAGCATTCAGTTCCATAAAGTATGGCGGGTCGTACTGCGGTTTTATATAATTTACCCTTTATTTTTAAAGGCATTCTGAAGGCAATGAGTTGTCTACCTACTGGATAGTTTCACGACAGATCAATTTTTTATTTAGTTATTGTGACCTTATATCTTCTACGTCTTTTGAGATACTTATCTATGTATACATAAAAATTATACTAAATTTGCGTGTAGTGTAGGTATCTAAACGGAGGTGAATGCGGTGCAGTGCAGCGGCGCTCGCGCTCAGGGACCATTGGTATTAGTTCCCAACATTTTTATTTAACTTCCGTTAACTTGAATCTTTTCCGCCGTCTCACTATCTGAAGGTTGTCTGGAAGAGATCGCTAGTTAGCGATAAGTCCGCCTGTTGTTACCTACATTTTTGTACCTGTTCATACTTTTGTAACATTTCTTTTGTAGTGTGCAATAAAGCATTTTATTATTATTCACTTTATTCATCTTTCATCTTAAGTTAGGTTTTTTTATAATATGAATATAAAAGTAAAATATAAAAACACAAAACAATAAAAAATACATTATATGTATTTACACATTATAAAAAACCTAACCTAGGGTGCCGCCAGCAGCGGGGCAAGGCCCAAGCTGCCGGTGGACAGGGCCGCAGAGAGAGGAACTGGCGGACTATCCGCGCCGTTTCCAAGATCACCGCCTTCTGCATCTGGCGCCTTCTGGCCCTTGATCCAACCACCTAGCGAGAGTCTCTCAAGATGTTGGTCGAGACTCTTCGCTATTAGACCGTTCACTGAAACGACTATCGGGACAATGATCGTCGAATCAACATCCCACATGGCGGTTATCTCGTGAGCCAAGTACTTACTGGACTTGTCCTTCTCGGCCTTCACGAGATTCTCATCATGGGGGATGGTGATGTCAACGAGCACGGCCCGACGTTGCGATCGATCTATTATCACAATGTCAGGCTTATTGGCTACAATAGTCCTGTCAGTGATGATAGATCGATCCCAATAGAGCGTGGCACGACCATTCTCGAGAACAGGCGCAGGTAAATACTTGTAGTACGGTACTTCGCGGTCCACAAGACCATATAGAAGAGCAAGTTGCTGGTGAATTGAATAATCCTGGCTACGAGATTATGTCTGTGCAAGTACTCGCCGTTAGCAAGATGAGAACAACCGGAAATGATATGCCTGAGTGACTCTCCGGGACGGCGGCATGCCCCACAAATGTCGACCGTACCGTCCTTCAGGATATATTTCCGATAGTTATTCGTCATCATTACTTCGTCCGCAATTGCACAAGCAAAACCCTCGGTTTCTCCGAAGAGGTCCCCGAATCGTAACCAGTTCACCGACCCGAGCAGGTCCACATCGGGTCCCGTGAGGGCCTTGTAGAACCGCCCGTGTAGCACCTTACTCTCCCATGCCGCCTTGCGATCCGCAGTACTTAGTACCACAGGTTTGCGCCAGTTCTCGTTTGCCAAGGAGAGCGGCGTGAGGTTCCTGTCTACTGCCACCACATCACGATGCATCCCACACTCGTTGTAAAGGAAATAATTCCTGAGATTGTACACCTGGCAGTTGTGGAGATCCTTGGCGTTTAGGAAGCCTCGGCCTCCACACTTCCGCGGGATGTACAATCTCATAACTGACGAGCGTGGGTGTAGCATGCGATGCATGGTGAGCAGTGATCGGACCTTCCGATCTAGGGCGTCCAGTTCGGTCTGAGTCCACCTTAGTATGCCAAAGGAGTATGTGAGTAGGGGCATTACCCAGGCGTTGAAGGCACGCACTTTGTTGCCTCCTGACAAAAGACTGTTAAGGACTTTTCTGAGCCGACTGAAAAAGCGCTCCTTCACCGACCGTCTAATACCCTCGTCCTCAATACCCAGCGACTGTGACATACCAAGGTATTTATAGGTTTCTGATTCAGAGATAGATCTGAAAGCCATTGTCTCAGAGAGTTGTAAATTTGTTGAATTTACAACCCTCCCCCGCTCTACATGTATAACCGCACATTTATCGACACCAAACTCCATGTTGATGGCACTACTGAAGACTTCGGTAGTTTTCAGTAGGTCCAACAAGTCTTGGCTATTTTGTGCAAATAATTTGAGGTCATCCATGTACAAAAGGTGAGAAATGACTTCACCCTCTCTCCGAAGCCGGCAACCTAGTCCCAAATCTTTCAGCAGGGTGAGGTTCATGAGGGGATTCAGAGCTAGGCAGAACCACAGGGGACTCAGACTGTCACCCTGAAAGATTCCTCGCTCAATCCTTATAAAATCCTGCGGGCCAGAGCGGTCATCCCCGCCTCCTGGTTGACGAAGGACTGTGGTCTACTGCCTCATACACGCGCTTAGGAAGGCTCTCAAAGCTGCATCAACTTTATACAGCTCTAAGTCCCTCCCCAGCAATGAATGAGGCACCGAATCATAGGCCTTCTTATAGTCAATCCAAGCGGCTGAGAGGGCCCCCTTGTTCCGCCGGATTTGTTGGCATATGGTCATGTCTATGAGGAGGAGCTCTTTAGTACCACGGGACCCAACCCTACATCCATTTTGAGCGGAAGCCAAAATATTGTTTGCGACAATGTGCGCATTGATTTTTGCTCTCAAAATGGATGTAAGGAGCTTGTAGAGTGTAGGCAAGCATGTGATGGGTCTGTAGTTTTTTGTTTCCGTGGTACTACCGGACTTGAAGAGCAGGAAGGTGACACCAGTTGTTAAGGAAGGTGGGAGAGAACCAAGCTCGAGGGCTTGTTGGAATTGTGCTGCCACTTATTATTATTATTTATATATTACATTTATATTTGCATATATATCACGTCCAGAAGTAATATATTAATGTAATCTACAAAAAGAAGCATAATAACTTATAAGAAATCATCAAAACATACTTAAAAATCCTAAAAGCTGCATACTGCTCTTACAATGCAGGTACGCCGCGCGACATAAATAATTTTTTTTACAGAGTTATAAAAGAAAAATGATTGAGAAGTTTACTATTCTATATATAAGGATAACTAGGCTATTGACAGGTATTTTTTTTGTAGAGCAAATCCTCGTAGTTTCAATTTTGTACAGGATTTTCGAAAAAAAAAGTGTAAAGATTTTTTTGGAATTTTGAATTTCTCGATTTTTTTGTATGGGTTAGTGAAAGTTTAGTCACAGAAATGAAATCTCCATCCTCGAATTATACGAAAAAGACACCAAACTTGATATAGTTGCTAGATGTATGCAGATATAAAATTTAGAGTGAGGCGCGCCGGAGGCAGTTTTGCCCCCCCTTCCCTGCCCACCTGCTGGGGGGGACCTCTCGGCAACCGGGCTAAATCAGCTCAGATCACCCCCAGGAACACCTGTTCCAAGCAGTTTGCTTTGTCTCCAAAATGCAAGGTGGTGGACCTTAGATCTCTTGCTAATACTATATGGACAAAATGGTTTTTTTGATACGTCCATTTATTTCTTAGTATTTAATTTGATATAGTTCCTATTCAATTAAAAGACTGTATTACTAGTAGTCAATGAACCTAAGATCATTGTCAATGTATGAGACTGATTATAATTACAATAAATAAAGATATATGATCAAAAATCAAAACACCCTGTCATTTTGTCCGTACTTCCCCTAATATTACTCTCAAAATTATTTTGACTGATTACTTACACGAAAAACGCTTTAAGTGCATTAAAAATGTACAAAAATAATTCCGAGGAAAATATCTGTATAAAAATCCATCTGTTGACAAAATACTGAACTAAATTTTGTACAAGGGCACTCCTAAAAGTTAATGTGAAAACCACTAGATGGTGTAATAAGAAATTTGACTACAGCGCCATCTAACGGAACAGCTCTGATCAAGCGAGCTACTGTTACTTTGTTTAAATTTCGTTTTAGAGTTACTCCTAATAGTTAAAGCAAAGACTACTAGATGGCGCAGTTGTAAGATTGATTACAACGATATCAAGCGACATTAATGTGAACTATTAATAAGTTGCCACTTCATGGGAGGTACATTAACTGCCTATATTGCTACATAGATGGCGAAATGGTAGCCATACGTTCTAAAATTTTACAACTGCCCAAAAGAGAAGTGTATTGTTTTCAGCGTTTATTATATAGGTGAACCAACCAGGATCTATTGAGGGTGCGCCATGTTGCGGAATTTCACTGGAACTAATTTTTTCATACTACACTGAATTGTCACCCTATACATGAGAATAACAGCGCCCTCTTGACAATTATCATATGTATATTACTGGTCAGGCTTTACATTAGTCGGGTCCGCACAGTTCATAATGTATGAGAGCTCTACATGAATTCTCACACCAGAGATTTTTTGAGATGTGATAACCTAAGTATGTTGCAAATACTATATTTAAAAAAAAAATCTCCACAAAATATGTCACATGCTTTTAATAAATCCAAACTATTATTAAAATAGAAAAAATATATCAAAACATGAATCCGACACTCGAGATATTTTAATATGCAGTTCTCAAACATATACTCATTATGTATTTATATTTTCTCCCAGCTTGACACCAAAACCTGCTCCCAATAATTATCTTTATTAAAAATATTTTTTTTTAATAAAAATAACAACTAATGTGTACATAACAATTACATGTTAATTAAGCTCTGTATATTTACTATATCCTACAAAAAAATCTCTCACGTAAATTAATCCATTTAATGAAAATGAAAAATTAATGTTAAATGATCTACTGGGTCACTTCAACAGACATACTTTACTTACAAGCAATCAGTTTGGTTTCACAAAGGGCCGTTCCACGACCGATGCTGCTTCGGTACTAATTAAACATATTTATAATATTTGGGAAAATTCTTGTGATGCAATTGGCATATTTTGTGATCTTTCTAAAGCATTTGATTGTGTGGATCATGGAACGCTCATTTTGAAATTAGAACACTATGGTCTGCCAGAAAATGCCCTAAACTTTATGTCTTCTTACCTTAGCAATAGAACACAAACAGTTGTTGTAAACAAAACCCAGTCTAGCGGAGCTGTAGTCCAATTAGGAGTGCCGCAAGGTTCTATTTTGGGTCCATTCCTGTTTTTGGTTTATATAAATGATTTGCCATGTATAGTAGAAAATCTTTGTGAAATAGCTCTTTTTGCTGATGACACATCATTACTTTTTAAGGTTGATCGGAAATCTACCGATTATAGTGTAATTAACAGCATACTCGTTAATGTACTTAACTGGTTTACTATGAACAATTTGCTTCTTAATGCTAAGAAAACCAAATGTATTAGATTTTCTTTGCCGAATGTTAAACCAGTCGATACTAAAATACTTTTGAATAATGAATGCTTAGAGATGGTAGATAAAGCTCTGTTTCTTGTTTAACATTGGACAAAAATCTACAATGGAGTCCTCATATCGGAACACTAGCTAACAAATTAAGTTCGGCCGCTTACGCCATGAGGAGAATTAGACAATTGACTAATGTTGAAACAGCTCGCCTTGTTTATTATAGTTATTTTCATAGTGTAATGTCATATGGTATTCTGGTTTGGGGCAAAGCAGCTGACATACAGACTATATTTGTCTTACAAAAGAGAGCCATTCGTTCTATATATAACTTAAGAGCGCGTGAATCATTAAGAGAACTTTTCAAAGAAATTAATATTTTAACTGTAGCTTCCCAATACATATATGATAGTATTATTTATGTTATTAAGAATCTAGACTCCTTCACTAAGAATTCTGATGTCCATAACTTTAACACTAGAAATAGAAATAAACTTGCTATCAGAAAGTTTCGTGTCCGTAAAGTACAAAAGTCATTCGTTGGGCAATGCATTCATTTTTATAACAAGTTACCTGAAGATGCTTTAAGATTACCCTTTCCAGCTCTTAAGAATTACTTAAAAAAGTCATTGATGTTAAAAGCTTATTACAGAGTCGAGGACTACTTGACAGACAAACATGCATGGTCCAAACCAGAAACTAATAAAAAGTAGTAGCAATTAAAAACATTGTATTATGTATAGAGTTAGGTGACACAGCTCAGGTAAGCAGGAAAGCACATCAAATATTATATGTTGGTAATTCATAATAATCAATCAGATTTATATAATATGTTTTCCCATTTCTTTTAATAACTTTATTTTCTTTTCCTTTTGTAAGAATTTGATATGTTTTCTGAAAGAGCTACGAATTTGTATGATTCCATGTACATATGTATATTTTCTAAATCAAATTTCTATTACACCTTATGTGTATAATTGCATGAATTCTATAGTAATTTAAATTGTATTTTTTCCCTTATTTTCTCGTAATGCATGTTAATTATAAGATTTTTGAAAAGATGTGTCCCGCCGAGTTTGTTGCTGGTCCCATATTGGGATACCCACCTCCAATTGAGGGGGGATTTAAATCTTCTCGGGGCAGAGGTGTAGGGTTGGAGCCGGTCTACCTAGCTTTATTTGACGTTCATAAGCGCATTGTAATTATGCCTACTTGAATAAACTATCTTTTATCTTTTATCTTATCTTATCTTAATTACTATTAACTACTTAATGAGACTGTGTATATAGAAACACGCACACTAGTACATATGTATGTGAGTTTCTTCATTAAAATTATTTTACAACAACTACAATTAGGCGATAACCGAACATCGCTAATTGAACTTTATGATGGCTTTAGTTCTGGAATGAGATAAATAATACCTAAAGTGAATTAAAAGTGTGTTTTAAGTTTTTAAATATATTACATAATATCGACAGGCCAAAAGTTTGTTTTTCAGCCAGCGTATTATGGATAGCTTTATCCATCTTTATCCACGTGATAAAATAAACACCGTGGGAAAGAAAGTGACGGACACCGTTTTATCACGCTGTCACGTAGACAAGAACGACCATCATATCCGTACAGGTCAGCTTAAATACACTGTGCTTAGAAAGTGGACGTTCTAACAGCTTTACCTTTAGCTTGTAGGTACATATTATAGTGATATTTTTTTTATTCCTACTCAAAATTGGGAGGGGTAAGTAAGTATACTTAGTAGATTACTTACCTACCTACTAATTCAGATGAAAAAGAAGTGTGCAAAATTTATCTCAGACGTAAATTAAATGTAGGAAAAGCAATAAATGAAACCTTAATTATTGCAGAAATGAAATAAATAATATATTCTCGTCCTAAACGAACATTAATTATTGTTTACATAACTTTGTAGCGTAGACACTACTACGACGCCGTAGCGCTTAAATAGCGATTTTTATTTGTGTGGCTTTCTAACAGAGAAGGGCCCTTATCCTTGTCCTGCCCAAGCATTTTTCAAGATCTTCCAGTTTCTGCTCAATGTTTTCAATTAAGGACACATTTGTACCGTTTTTGAAATTCCTGGCCAGGAATTGTAAAAAAAATAATTTTGCTCTATTATGTGCTTAGGGCCCTTTTGTGAAGGAAAGATCCTTATTTAAGAATCCGTCTCTGACGGAAAGCCACATGTGAAGAAAATTCCACGTACCCACAGTCCAAAACCTACACAGGGGCACGGAATGTACTCAGCGGGCGTATTATTAAGGATGACTTTATCCACGTGAAAATAACTGTCACTTTTTAACACCGCAAGATAGAAAGTGACGGAGACCGTTTTATCACGCTGTGACGTAGACAAGAACGACCATCATATCCGTAAAACAGGAGATCGATTCTAATTTAACAATTTGTTATTTTTCGAATAGGTTTTGACACGACTTTGGCGATTGTCTTGGTGATTAGGGCGTATCTCACGCCCAATTTATTTTATTCACATATATTGCATGCTCCAATCGGCGTGATTTGCGAGGTCGTGACAAAATAAGATCAAAACCGTAGAGTTTGTGCGGAAAGAGAAGAGTCTTGGAATGTATGGGGCCCGATTACATTCCACGACTCTTCCCGTTCCGCATAGACTAACAAGTTGTTAAGATGGAATGGGGCTCCTGGAGGCCCTATTTAAACTATAAAAAAGCGGCCAAGTGCGAGTCGGACTCGCCCATGAAGGGTTCCGTATTTAGGCGATTTATGACGTATAAAAAAAAAACTACTTACTAGATCTCGTTCAAACCAATTTTCGGTGGAAGTTTACATGGTAATGTACATCATATATTTTTTTTAGTTTTATCATTCTCTTATTTTAGAAGTTACAGGGGGGGGGGGGACACACATTTTACCACTTTGGAAGTGTCTCTCGCGCAAACTATTCAGTTTAGAAAAAAATGTTGTTAGAAACCTCAATATCATTTTTGAAGACCTATCCATAGATACCCCACACGTATGGGTTTGATGAAAAAAAAAATTTTGAGTTTCAGTTCGAAGTATGGGGAACCCCAAAAATTTATTGTTTTTTTTTTATTTTTGTGTGAAAATCTTAATGCGGTTCACAGAATACATCTACTTACCAAGTTTCAACAGTATAGTTCTTATAGTTTCGGAGAAAAGTGGCTGTGACAGACGGACAGACAGACAGACAGACAGACATGACGAATCTATAAGGGTTCCGTTTTCTTGCCATTTGGCTACGGAACCCTAAAAACAGTTGGAATTTGTTATTGATATGTTACAAACTTGATGCGACTTTATCGTGATATTTGGTGCACTATCAATAAAAAAAATATAATTTTGTAAGTTTTTCATGACCGAGAATATCCCACACTGAGAGAAAAGTTTACTATTGTGGTTAACAGTATTTGTAGTATCTCTGGATATTTAAATTACGTATAGGAAATAGGTTACTAGGTAACAGGGTAGGTAATGGTTTGTAGGCTTAACATCACTCATGATTAAGTAGTGTTCAACCGAAATTTTCGGCAGATCTCGTCATAAAAAGCGAACTTTCGGTTTAGAAAAAAACCCGGTCTCGGTCAGACTCAGACATTAGGTAATTAAAATTATAAAATACATTATTGTTGCAATATGTACTTGTAGTTATTGTCAAGGTGTTAGTAATACTTCTTTACCTACCTAATCGTTTCCTAAACATATCTTTAACCCTCTCAATGGCTTCCGGCAAACTATTGAGCAGTTTCTACAAAGGATTTAGCTATATTTTCAATACTTTCAGCCAACTGTACTCAGTATTAAACTAGCTTGTCCGGGGCTAATCCTAGACTGGGCTTACCAACTTATCTTGTTGAAATGTTTACGCGCGCCGAAGGATTATATACGAGAAAGGTTATTTCCAACGACATTTTAAGATTTAAAGTCGTAGTTTGACAAAAACTTGTTCCATAATGTGCAATAATTACCTACATACCCACAAATCGTTCTGCCATTGATTGCGGGGGGAAACTTGCACACAGTCGCACTTCGCAAACACTACATACAAAATCCACTCTGTAATGACGACACAAATAAAAATAATACCTCGAAAAACCAGGAAAATAAAAGCACGGAAACATATCGATGCAACAATACAAACAATGTATGACGTCGCGTACGAATTGAACTCAAATAGGTAGGTATTACCTAATATTCAAACAACGAAGTCACGAATATCTTCTTCTAATGGTTTTTATTTTAGGTACTTATTTATATTAAAAACAATTATTTAAATTTATTAAGTATAAAAAATATTACCCATATATTTTGCTTATTAATTTCTTATGTCGATGATTTTGTGATACCAAATAAAAATAGAAAGATTAAAAGTAAGTACCTTTAAAATAATTTAATCTGGTATTTCGCGAATTTATTTTATTACCTTTATTTCCCACGTTTCGACGCATAGCCAGGTTACACTAGTCTTGTATGTAATAATGGCTAAAAAAATATCGCGATAGACCCGATAAAATTATGATTTGATTTGTGTTTAATAGGACATACCTTTAAAATAAATACACATTTGTTTTTTTACATAGGTAGGTAATATATGCAGGTAAAGTTGCGAAAAGAGGCAACTGTAATGTGTTACAGTTGTTCATATATTTTTTTATAAAGCTAAAATATTTATTTACCTATATAAAAAATAATATCTGGGAGACCGACAAAGCTCGGAAAACATATAAAAACTCGGAAATGCGCGTTTTACTCGAGATAAGACCAAGCTAGATTGATTTTTCGCCCCCGAAACAATAGTAAATTTCATCAAAATCGTCGTTTCCGAGATCCCTATATAATATAATTGACCGAAGCGTAGCGAAGGTCTACGTTTTGACTCGGGCATTTTGCTTTTGTATGTCCGGATGTTCTCCTCTACAGGTCGCAATTCTTAACCGATTTTCGTGAAATTTTGTGACCGAATTCTATGACTAAATAAAATTTTTTTGTCGATCCGGTTTTTCTAAATTTATAAAAATGGCGGAGTTGTGATAGCTCCCGCCTAAACAAATAGTCGTATCGGTATCATAAGAGTTTTTTCTTTTTGAGATATGTTTATAGATTAAATGGCCAAAAATTCAGAAAATTTGTATCGCTGGTTTTGGCGGTATTTAGATATTTAGTTTTTATTTGAGAATGAGTAGCTAAATTTCGTCAGCTTTAGTAAGAACTACAATGGCGTGTTTTGCAAACGTTCGCTTTTTTGTTTGCATCGGGAGGTCCCAGAGGGCCTACCGCGAACCACGTCTCTCTCACACTGCTTCTCTGTCGCACTTGTGAATTCGTACGTAAGTGTGACAGGGAGGCAACACGTCGAACGTGGTTCGCGGTAGGCCATCTGGTTCCATCCCCAGTAATTGTATACTGCTACATAACTTTTTGTATTTTTTTATACTTAAATTTCGTATAGGTAGTTGTTTTTTATTTTATTTTGAAAAAATGAAAAATTTCGTATTTTTTATTTATCAAGCGCGGGTTAAGCGTATTCGTTTAATTTTTGTTTGTAGCTTTATGTAGTTTTTAATTTTTTGTTTATATTACATGTACTATACCTATATTTTAATAAATATTTTTGCCATACATTTATTCAGTTTTAAGCTCTGCTCGCGAGGTCTACAGCTCACAGAGCCACTAGTAATATACATATAAATAAATAAATATACAAGAATTGCTCGCTTAAAGGTATAAGATAAGATAATATACATTGGTAGGTACTACTAAACTAAATCAGTTACTAATATAACCTACCTCTGGTATTCGTTTTAAAAAATGTAATTTTTTTTCTACGAAGAAAAAATACCTTGTTCTTCGGTATTTCATTTTTCATTAGTATGTAGGTACATATAGGTATGTTACCTGGGAAACAAAAGTAGGTACGTATTTACTGAATAGGTACCTATTAGTACTATATTTTCTCTCATATTCGTTTCATGGCAAAGATAATCAAAGAAAATTAAAATATTTGAATTATCCGAAAATAATAACACAAACTAGTGACATTACCTACTAAGGAAAACCTACAGAAATGTATCTCCTCAAACTCAAGTTACATGCTAGGTAGGTATATCTAGTCATTCGTCATCCTATAAACATTAAACATGTAAAGTACCGCAGCGTACTATAAACAAAGTAACCCCTTTGTTCACTAGAGCTATAATTACGCGTATACGTATACATATACCTACCTAAAATTCCGCGCGTCAAACGACAAATTCCTTCATTAAAGAGACAATGGCTCCAGAAGGCTACATACAAATAACTAACGTCCAATTTAAACAACAGCCTCGCAAAGCTGAAAAACAACCCGTGACCGAAGTTGGGAATAAATTAGCAACCCCCCCATCCCCCCCTCGCCAATGTGTACATTGTGCAAAATATTATTTGCCTTGCCAGACAATAATGGGATCTTATGCCACGCCCTGACATGTTAGCTTTGGGGGCTCCGCCCATGCCAATCCTCTTACCGATTGGTTCGTTTTGCCTCACCTCTCTTTCTATATTGTTTTTTGTCTCTGTCCGCCGCGTAGCTTTTCCCTGAACGCCTGAGGGGTAAATGTTTTGGTAGGCAACATATACGAGGGTTTTCTAGAGTCCCGCTCGCATTGTCAAGGCGTTTCGTTGGCGAATATTTTTTACGCGCGTTTTATTTGAAGTCTACCTGAATGGAGTACCAGAATTCGCTTTATGAGATTTTTTTCAATAGATCTCGAGTCCTTTAGCTCGGGATTAAGGGATCGCGTCGCATACATATCTCTGTAAACAGTTGCCTTTGCTCGTTTTGTTGAATCTTTTTATATTTTATAGTATTACTTTTGCGTTCGTTCTTCGTGACGCTTTTAGATTACTCTCAGATTCTGATGATTATACAACGATAAAGCTCTATATACAGTACCTATGTTATTAACAGAAAACCTAAATATAATTTTAGCAGTAGATAGGTATTGTAGCTGTGTTGTAAGTAGTATTGCTACTTAAATACCTATAAGTAGCTAAGGTAATTATGTACTGAAATAATTACAAACGTACCTACTCTAACATTAATTAATTGATAAACTACGAAGACCTATATCTTCCTATTACCTATAATTTAAATTTAATGAAAACTGTATGTTAGTTAACTTTTACGTAGGTAAGTACCTACGTTAATACCCTAACTAAAACATCGAATTAACTACTAGCAAAATGCTTCATCAGATTCACAAAGTAACCAAATATTTTTAATCCAAAAAGAAACAAACAAAAAATAGAAATCAAAACGAATCGGAACTGGATCGGCCGCAAGAAAGTTGAATCGATAAGCGGTCTAATAATTATTATTAGTCGACGGCCTGAAATTCATGCACAAAGCGAGACCCGCAGGAATAATAACGACAATTGTTGTGTTTACTGGAACGTAAACGCGGCCCCGGGGCTCCGGGGGCTGCGCTAGGTGGGGGCCGCAGGGCGGAGCTCCGGCTCGCTCAGTCTGCGCGCAACCACGCGCCCTAACGCACCTCTGACATGTGACGCTATGGAGGAATGCGATCTCACACAATACCGCGACATGATCATCGAGGGCGACCTGCCGCTGGACCTCCGGCCACCACCCAGGCTCTACCTGCCCCATTACCTCCGGGATGACAGGGAAGAATATCCCCAAGATGACACTTACGTTTCTGTTGACGAAGACACACCAGACATGCCGCCGCCGTCCAGCGACTCGGAACGCTACGACGCTTCCAGCCCTAGTGACACAAAACCTTCATCACCTAAGAAGTCTAAACAGAAATCTTCCACCCAACTCATCAAGCCACCGTACTCCTACATCGCTTTAATAACAATGGCAATCCTCCAGTCTCCACACAAGAAATTAACTCTCAGTGGAATTTGTGAGTTCATCATGACCAGATTCCCGTATTATCGTGAAAAGTTCCCCGCTTGGCAGAATTCTATAAGACACAACTTGAGTTTGAACGACTGCTTCATAAAAATACCTCGAGAGCCAGGGAATCCGGGGAAAGGGAACTACTGGACGTTGGATCCTTTGGCTGAGGATATGTTTGATAATGGGAGTTTTTTGAGGAGACGGAAGCGTTACAAGCGGCCGACGCCGTCGCTGCAGCACGCTCATGCGATGGTAGCGATGCTGGCGAGGGAAGCGTACGCCCCGCTTCTGCCGTTGCCTTGTTACCTTCCTCCGACGCCGCTGTTGTCGCTGCCGCGCCCGCCGCCGGCGGCGCTGCGGCCCGTGCCGCTCCCGCCGCGAGTCTCCGAGACCACCGAGCCCAGATCCAAGCGATCCCGCAACGGGTTCTCCATTGAATCCATAATAGGATCTCAAGAGGAATCCGAGCCGCGGCGGAGTGCCTTCAGCCCGCTGTACCAGGGCAGCGGCCCGCCGGACGACTGGAGATGAGCCTTCTTTCTCGATCCGTTCTAGACCGGTTCAAGTGACTTTCGAGACTGTGTTCTTTAGTGGTGTTTGTACATTATATGTAAAGACGGGTATGTTTTGTGTGCTGATTAGAAACGAGGCTATTATTGCTATTAGGTTCTTGTTGGTTCATGTGCTGCTGTGTTCAGTAAAACAGTAACAAATAGTAGACCGTCCACTAAAATTGAAAAACGCTAATTAAGTAAAAATCTGTAGTTGCCGCGACGGTTTATTATTTTACAGAGCCGTCGGATACTAATGCTGCTATTATTTTCTATCTCATCCGTGTCAAGAAAATAATTATTATAATCAGAGATTTAATATCAACTACCAAATACTTAAGTAAGAATTAACTTGTAAATAATTGTGCCAAATATTAATTTTACTTTCGTTGCGTTGTGATTTTTATGCCAAACTAAACCGGATCAACTCCTATAATAATAAAGGTGCCTATTTTTGTTAATATTAGTTTATTTATATAAATAAGTTAATAAAATCTAGTCATTCTATGTACAAAGTAGTTTCGTAAAGTCTTTTCCTATGTAAATATTTTTAACTTAACTTTGTAAGTAGGTACGCAATACTTAGTGTAGATAAAAGTAGGAAAATGCCTACTTTTCTGGTGAATCGCCGAACCACTTGTATTTATGATACTTAATTCATAATTGTAGTATATTTTGTGTAACTAATTCGTTTCTAAGATATGAAATATAAAATAATATGACCGATATCTCTCGTATTTTTCATTCCAATTCGACAGATTTTTTAAAATTATTTAAATAGTTGATTTTTTTAATAGTTGGCCAAAATAAGGACGCGCACCGCCTGCCCGACGGCGGAACATTAATTTTAACTCTCTAACTTCCTATTCAATTTTTTTTTGGTGTTTAGGGTTAGCCAACATATTTTTTTTGTACAAAAATCTATTTTTAAGAGCTAACAGGAGCTGAGATTTAAATATTTTAGGTAAATATACCCGTCTCGCTAACGGAAGCGGCTCCTGAAACTAGTGCGATGGACAAGGCGAAAAATCCTGCGTAAAAATCTCAAAAATCGAGGTTTCGTAGACTGTTTCCTCCTCCAAAACTTAACCAATCGTAACCAAATTTGGTAATCTAAATGATTATAAAATTATCTGTGTCGGACCGTTTTGCTTTTTTGGCTAATTGATATCAGTTTTGAATACCACGCCTCTCATTGCGGCATAGTCAATTAGGCCATTTTGGCCATTTTTGAAGGGCTCTAGCGCCTTAAAAAACAAAAATATCAAAAAAAGCAAAACGGTCCGACACAGATATTAACAATATTAATCTGTGTTGAAAAAATCATTGCTCTAGCTTCAAAACCCACGGAGGAAACAGTCGAGTACGTTTGTATGGAGAAATGACCACTCCTGTTGGCTCTTAATGGGACAACAAACTTATACATTAGGTAAATGAATAAGTTTGTATATATTGTACAAATCGTACAATCTATCTGCTTCGGGAGCTTTTTTATATTTTCGAGATCGGCTTTTGTTTTCAGAATAATCTATTTTTTTTAAACAATAAACAGTGTATTACTATAGTTCGTTTTTTTTTTTAGCATTAGAAAGAACTTGAAATAAGGTAAGCGATTTTGACATGTCTTTTAATTGAAAAACACTTTTTAAAAACCAATTACTATTACTTATGAAAGCAGAAGACTATAAAAGATCGTATTAGATTCATAATTGTTACATATTTACCGTAACTTACTTTTAAAATGTGTTTTTCAATTAAAAAGACACATCAAGATTGTTTACCTTATTTCTAATGCTAAAAAAACGAACTATAAAAGAAATTAAAAACTAGCTTAAATCTAAAATGGGCCCTTGAGGCATTGTACCAAGGATGCTGGCGACATTTCCTCGCTGTATCGCAATGCTGATACGTTGTGCGAGGTAGCCGCCAGCTCTTCGGTCACCAGTTACGTCATCAACCAGATCTATAAAAAAACGGGAATTTTGAAATTTTTATAAGGACCGATTTTCGAAAATTTGGTACCAAGCAATGTCCCGCCGCATATACCGCGAAATATAGCCGAATTACACTCCCACTAAATCGATCTGATAAACATTTTCTATGTTGAAAATTTAATAAAATTTCATAATTACGAATTAATTATGTCTTTGTCTATAATAACTGAATTTACTTTGTTTTATATTTGTTTCTAAAATTTTGGTGATATTAATTGTGCTTGAAGCATCCAAAATGATGTCTTCGACATTTGGCTAATCCGGGCAATCAGATTTGAAATCAATAAATACCTCTCAAGCCCATTCGACCGGATGAAATCAATGTTCTTGCTCGCCTTCGTCATAGGATGCATGCCGAGACATGGAGTTAGTACAGTAGTTCCTAACCTGGGGGTAATTACCCCCGTGGGGGTAAAACTGGTATTTTACGGGGGTAATAAGCTAACCTAATATAACAATACAACAAACGTACACGTTTTATTTTTTATTACCATTGGGAGGAGGGGTAAAATCAGGTTCCCTAGTTAGTCATAGGGGTGACCGGACTGAAAAGGTTAGGAACCACTAAGTTAGTATGTACCTGCTTATCGTATCTGAGGGCCTACCGCGAAACACGGAAATCGCTCTTGTATATTCGAGAGATAGAGAGGCAGATTGGCTCTGTTCGCCAAATCCCACAAGAATTGGTTCAGAAATGCGATGCGTTCAGCGGGAGGAGACCGCACAGACAAAGCATTTTTCCTAAGCTGAAACGGAGATTTTCGCTCTCGTTCGGTCAATTTACCTAGGTATACCTACCTACCTACCTAGGTAGGTATAGGTATATAAATATATCAGACTTATTAAACACGCCTTATATATTCTCTGTTATATGTTAAACAGACGGGACGGGGTTAACTATTTAGTTCACGTTTTTCCTGTAGATATGGGAAAGATAAGAGAATCAAAAGCTAATATTTTTACGCTGCTCCCTTACAGGTATTCGAATTTTTAAGGAAAGGTACGAACGTGTCTTGCTATTTCAGTCAGTCCCGATACAAA